>NC_134462.1:114848873-115160436 GCF_047948215.1 Lycorma delicatula
ATTAAATAGAAGAAACTGAAAAAAATTCCTCAGAAAAATGTAAAACCAATAAAAAATTAAATAATTTTTTTTTGGGTTGGGGAGAAAGTCATGATGAAATTATATTGTAATATTATTACAATAAAAAACATTAAAAAATTAAATAAACCAAACCAGTTTTAAAAAATTTCAAAAATCAATATTTTTATACATTTTTTATATGGTGGTATATATTTTTATACCACCAAAATTGCCCTCAAACTATTTATTTTGAATCGCTTGCAGTGCCACTATGCCTAGGAAGACATTAAAAAAAATCTGATGTGGACATCACATGACTTCCATGTACGCCTATTAAATTACATATACACATTCTTAAAAGTACATAAAATTTAATTTGGCTAATAACTTCTGAGTTTTTTTTATATATTTTTTTTAATGTTATTATTGAATTATTATTAATTGTAACGTTTTTTTTTTTTACAATCAGATGTTAATAATTATTAATAAATCAATATATTTAAATTACAAAAAGTTAAAAAAAAATAAAGGAAATGATTAAGATTCGAACCGATGTGCCTTCCCATTCAGATCTAAATATTTCATTAATTAAAATTCTATTTGGCTATAACTGTGGAACCAACAAATTGGTACTACTTACGATATATCATTCAAAAGCACTCATTGAGGGCTATTACGGCAGTTAAGAAAAAGTCCAAAAACCAATTTTTTTGGATTTTGGGTACTATTGGTCCAGTCGATTGCAATCAAACGAAGAGGTGCACAACTACATGTTACAACAGCCCTAAATACAAAATTTCAACATTCTCCGGCTAATCGTTTTTAAGATATGCGAGATACATACAAACGTACGTGCAGACGTCACAGTAGTCAAAATGGATTCAAGAATGGTCAAAATGGTCATTTCCGTTGAAATTTGAAAACCGAAATTTTTCGCGATTACAATACTTCTTTGTTGGTACAAGGAAGTAAAAATCGGTTAAAAAATATGCAATAAATAAAAATATAGTTTTTTCGATTTCTGGGGAAGGTGGTAAGTTTGGGGAAATTTTTTTTTAATTGTTAGGGTAAGTACGCACGCATGTACTAAACTTAATATAAATTGGGGTTATGTTTGCAAAGTTTTATGTGAAATTTACTTCCAAAAAACCCCTTTACCCCTGGAAATATTGACTCCAAAATTTTACCTACAAATTGCCCCATATATGTGAAATTCTGTACGAAATTTGATTAAAATCCAGTCAAAAGTTATTAAGCTTCAAACAAGCCAACGCACGTACATATGTACGTAAGTAAAAACATTACTCCCCCTTACCACCAATTTTTGTTTATTTTGATACATGGGGCATGAAATGTCGAGAAATGAAAAAACCCTCATCCCATTTTTTGACTGATTACCGTACTTTTCTTCTTGCAGCATAGCTCTAGAACTACGACGGCAGGATAGCAAAAATAAATATAAAATAATATTTTACAAATAAATTATTAACTTTTAACGAAACAAAAAAATAAATTCCCCATAGAATGCAAAAGATAAAAACAAATACGAAATTTATTTTAATATTAGAGAATATACCTAATAAATTATTACACCTAGTAATTCAAAATACGATTCCTGTTTTGAATTGTGATGCCATTGTCAGTTTTCATTTAGTTGTTACACGTTTAATTAAGGGCTTAAGATTTATAGATGTTTTAACAGTTAGACAGCAAACGCTTGAGTAATTAACAAAACGAATATAAGTCTATAGCCTAAGTCTATATTCCATTTTCATAATTAAACATGAAGAAAATGTCACGCGGTAAAATAACTTTCAACAGATGTTCCTTAAGTCTTCTTGATTTCGTAATTAAAATCTGAATTGTTTATAAACCGCTCTTTTAATTAAAGTTATAATATTACCAACAACAAAAATCTAAATATATACATCTATTGTTGTACGTAAATAATCTTATTTTTATAAAAGTAGGCGTAGAACATATATATTATTTGTAAATAACCGATAGCATTTAATAAATAGCTTATAGCTCATAGATAACATGTGTTTCTCAACAACATGTTTTCAAAATTAATATCGGTTGGTTTCAATCTTTAAAAAATTATCGGAAAATGAGATGTAATTTTAACCCTTTAATAATTCTTTTTTTTTAAGATATGGTAGAGAAAAATAAAGCTATATACATAGTCATTTATAAATAACCTAAATAAACGACGTATATAAATGACATTTATCGAGTCGATTTATTTAGACATTTATTAATTTTTGAGACAAACATTTGATAGTCTAGAATTGAATAATTTAAAAAAATTATAATATATATATATAAATTTATTTATATAAATATATATATATATATATATACATATAAGTCGCTCCTCATTAGAGCCAATTATTTTAATTTTTTTTTTTTTTTTTTTGTTATGTGTTAGTTTTAGTTTATTTTTAGTTATGTTTATTTTCCTCAGGGTTGTGCTTTTATTTATCTATTTACAAGTGTTTCTAGGCAAGGTTACATAACCTAGCGGTCGTGGCTTTGCTATTGACCAGTATCCAGCTGTTCCGCATAGCAACCACTCAGCGGACGGCAGCTTCGAGACTGTAAACAACAACACACTGGTAAATAGAAAACGTGGCTCATTCAATTACTTCTACCGGGATCAACGGAAGTCGTCGCGGAGATAAATTAATAAGGAATGAGATAGTTGAAATATGAGTGGTCATTTGGGTAATAGCAGTTACTCTGATATTACGGACTCGATTCGATCCCTTTACCATGGCAAACGGTGCCGGCTTTACCCACGCTGCCGTAGCTGACACGACTCCTGGTTTGACATACCTCTCTCGAATAGATTCTAAGGTCTGCCGGTGGAGGAAACTGAAAGTGCTGCTACACAAAAAGAAGAGGTTAAGCCGCCTCCGATAATATTGTATGATATTTCGGATATCACGAAGCTGAATGAGTTGTTGGAGTCGGTGATCAACAAGGCGAAATACACCGTGAGAATAATAAACAGTAAACAATTTCGGCTGTTTTTGCAGGATATTGAGAGCTGCAGAAAATAATTCGTGTTGTTCGCGAAAATAATCTGATACAGCATACCTTCATGAGGCGTGATGAGAGGCACGTTTCGAGTGGTGATTAAGAATATTGACCATTCGATCCCAATTGCAGTTATACAACAGGAAATTGAGAGTCAAGGGCACAAGGTTCGGAGCATCGTAAACGCTCGCCACCGAGTAACGAAGGAGCCGTTCGCAACTTTTTTCGTAAATTTGGAACTTGGTGTAATATATGAAGTGGCAACGGTACGGTCACATTAAACATAATTGCACGAGGCCGATTCGCTGTGTGAAGTGAGCAGGGAGACAAGGATTCCCCGGCGATTCAAGGGACCGGTTATTTGTGCTTTATGCCATAAGGATCAACCTGCAAATTATAAAGGTTGCAGGGTCTATAAGGAGATCCTTGAAAGGAAAGAGAAGAGGAGGATGAGTTATGCACCGAAGCACGTTTCTGCGAGGTCAAAGGGACTGAGAGGCAAATTTTACGCCCTAAGCCATGATTTCCCGTCTTTAGCTCTAGTAATGCAGATAATAATAACTGTGACAATGGCAAAATTCATTGGACTCCGCATTCCAGGTCCTTCGCTAAGGCAGTGGCGGGAACCGATAATAAGCCTTCGGTTACACTGGGTAGATTTGAGAAGCCAGCGAGTAAGGTTCAGTTCTTGGTTCAATAGACTACGAACCTCCTAGGTCTGCTGATGAAGGTAATTTCTAAACTTTGTGGATGAGAAATTGACTGAAACTCGCTGTATGGAACATCAATGGTGTAATGAATCATAGAGAGGAACTGGAGACGTTGATCTTCTGCGAGTTGCTAAATGTCGATCTTATTTCGTAAAATCATTTTTCTGATAGGAACTATTTTAGAATTAGAGGCTGTTCAGTATACACAACCAACCACCCTGATGGAAAGGCACATGTGGGTACTGCGATTGTGATAAGAATTGGGCTACGGTCCAATCAGCTACCTCCGTTCAGCACCGCCCACATTTAGGCGACCTCAGTTGAGATCTTGGACTGGTTACGGTCTCTGAAACTATCTGCAATCTACTGTCCCCCTCGTCACACCATAACCAGTGGCATGTTTTGTGAGTATTTTGGCACACTTGGGTGTCGGTTCATGGCGGGAGGTGACTGGAACGCAAAAAATATATTCTGGGGATCTCGGCTTACGACTGACTACACGTGGAAGGTCCCTAAAAGTGTCTGTTGATGGGATGCGGGTAGATGTTATCTCTGGACGTCAACCAACCTACTGGCATTCGGATCCAAAGAAAGAAGATTCCTGACTTGCTGAATTTTTATGTCAGTTCGGGGGTTTCGCCTTTCACTGCACTTCACATGCACTGGCGTCCAAGGGTTTATTTAATGTTAGTATCCCGGGTGGCTAGAATTCACCTGGGCAGTTTGATCGGCCAGAGGTAGACGTGCTTGGCAGTGTGCCCAGGTTTGTTAATTCAAGTATCAATGGTGGTCGTGCTTGGGAGCATGTTTTTACTCTCTCAGGTACGGTTTACTCACTTAGCATGGCGATTTGTTGATTTGCAGTGCACTTATTAAGGGAAATAAGTAAGTGTTAGTTGCGATCAATTAGCGTTAAATCCAAGCGGTCCTCAAAGTTTGAGCGAAGTGGGAGACTAGGGGTTATACTCAGCTCCCGAACGGACCAGACCTGAGATCCTCTGGAACTTTCATTTACACTTGGTTAGCACTCCAACCACTAACATATTTTAATTTATTAAAACCTCCGTGGGTAGGCAGTTAGTTTTAGCAGTTCCTGAGGGCTACGTGGTAGAGTTAGGTATCTGATGTCTTCTAAGAAGGCAAATTTTGACTAGGGCGGAATTTACTGATGGAAATGTCTTTCAAGGCATTTGCATCAGTGGCATCTAATCGAGGCTGAACTGATGACTGAGGAATTTGATCGGTTTGAGGGCAAGAAGATGTCCTCCGATTAAGCCAATAATATCTACGAACGGAGGGGGTAGTGTGGCAACCAGACATGTCACAAGGCGGGTGTTCTTCTCTCTCGGGAGGGAATTGAGATGTTCTTTGGTGAATGGGTTTCAGTTAAAGTCACCGGGAAAGCAATGGCAAACTACCCCTTAAACCTGCCAGGAAAATTCCAACATGAAATTACAAAGTCGAACACGACTAAACGGCTAAAATTTATTTTTTATTTATATATAAAAATTCCAGGTATAAAATGAGAATTTTATATTAATACATAAAAATCACTAGTGAACAATATTTTTATATTGTACAATATCTTTATTATATTTACAAATACACATTACACCACAAAAAAAGAATTATTCAACAAACCAGCATACCAAAAATTGAATTCATTATTCAAAGTTTTAATAAAGAGAAGTTTATTACGAGTTTAGCAAGAATACATTAACTACGAACAGAATGCTATCGATATACCGTTGAAGAAGGAAGTATGTCGTTACCCTCCAAATGAACCTGTCGTATGATGTGCCACCTAAATTGGAAGTGGACTGTTAGCGATTTAAAATACTTAAAAATGTTATTATATATTGTCACGCTGATCAACCAAATTTCAGAATAGAAATCTCCAATTACATGTGAATTAGATAGTACGTAACTTTAATGACACAAACAGCAGTAGGTATAAACACATTTTCCTGTTTTTAACCTGAGAATTAATAAGTGGAGAAGAACATCTGATAAACTCATATTTACTTAAACTCTATTTTAATAAATAACTAAATTATCTTCAATTTCATTTAACAATGGTTGAGTATACACAAAGAATATGAACATTTTCTGGTATTCACTGGATTTTTAGACTTATTAAAAATTCATTAAAAAAATGTCATTTTCTTTGTAATTAGAAATTAGAATACGTTCTTAACTAGAAGTAAAATTTTAAAAAGGATTAAATTGTACGTCTACGTCTTTATTATAAGTCTACGTCTTTTTTGTCATGAATTACTGAAGGATATTGATAATATTAAGTATTAATTTAACGGAGGAGTTTTAATGAGACAAAGGTATAATAAATTCAGTTACAAGTCAGTTTAATAAATAATAACTTAATTTAACAAATAATTTAAGCTGTCCAACGAGATACTTTTTGAATCATTATTTATTTATCACCTATTAATTTTCTCCGGAATTAGTTAACATTTACTTAAAGTTATAACAAAAATTTGACCCCATAAACCTAGTTTCAGTAGCCAAACTATCGACAAATAACACACAAAAGATAAAATCACGTAGTGTATTATCTAGAAAAAAATATATAATCTATAAATATTTATACCTTATACTACCTTGAACAGTAAAAACACAGTATTACATGTCTATTTTCAATAAAAAATAGTTAAAAAGTTATTTTTTCCAGTAAAAAGAATTATTTGGAAAAAGATTTCGAAGTTAAATTCTGTACGCAAGTTTAGTCAAATTTAAGACTAGTGAAAATACTGCAAATGATTTCTCGGAATTTGAATGTGTAGCTTAAAAATTATCCTTCCTCTTTTTTTAAGTAAAAAAAAAAAATTACATTTATTGATATATTTACTTACTGTTTTATTAAAAGTATAAAAAGAAGAAAAACTATAACGAAACGAAGTAAGACAAATTGTGTAAATTATAGAAAAATTAGGGAAATGCCAGTAAAGGGCGACTGTACGTTTTACTATTGTAGTGGAAGAGCGGAATGGTTTTCCCACGAAAGACCATAAACGGATAATCTTTTTAGTATTAAGCACTTGATCGGAAAGAAGTTAGAGCGATTCAGAAGTCTATCCTTACTATTTTTAAATTTGAGCGCGACAATCAATAATTTTTAGGAGGATTTGATAGCAAATGATATAAGTTTCGTTTCAATAAA
Organism: Lycorma delicatula; assembly: GCF_047948215.1. Classification (NCBI taxonomy): domain Eukaryota; kingdom Metazoa; phylum Arthropoda; class Insecta; order Hemiptera; family Fulgoridae; genus Lycorma; species Lycorma delicatula. The sequence continues at coordinate 114,855,804 of NC_134462.1, forward strand.
TGCTTGTATGAAAATGTTTATATGCTTTATAACATATCTGTATGAAAAAAGGTACATTAAAATTTAAGCTGGATTTGTGAGAAAAGCTTTTGATCATGAAAGGTCTTTAGCAATGTTTTTTTCCATTTTTGTAGCTCTTTTTAAGTTGTTTTTACTTTTGTTATAAAAAAAGATAGTGTCGGAAATGCAAGTGCATAGGAGTACAAATTGATGAAAATACTGTGCCCACGCTTATATTTACCGATGAGTAGGTGATATTGGTACAGCATACAAGTGATGTTACTTGCATAACAAAGTGCTTGATTAAGGAGTATGAGAGAGGACAGACTGGAGATAAATAGGAGCAAGTTTCAATTATTGGCGATAGAAGCAGATGAGGTTATAGAGGAAGAAGAGGAAGTCGAAAAGGAAGAAAGGGGAGAAACATACTGAGATCTGAATTTAAGAGAGTATTAAAAGATTTGAATGGCAGAAAGGCTCCTGGAATAGACGGAATACTTGTAGAATTACTGCCCAGTGCATGTGAGGAAGCGATTGATAGGTTATACAAACTGGTGTGCAATATTTATGAAAAAGGTGGAGTTCCGTCAGACTTCTAAAAGAGTGTTATAGTCATGATACTAAAGAAAACAGGAACAGATAAATGAGAAGAATACAGAATGATTAGCTTAACTAGCCACGCATCAAAAATCTTAACTAGAATTCTATACAGAAGAATTGAGAGGAGAGTGGAAGAAGTGTTAGGTGAAGACCAATTTGGTTTCAGAACAATGATAGTGACAAGGGAAGCAATTTTAGGCCTCAGATTAATAGTAGAAGGAAGTTTAAAGAAAAACAAACCAACATACTTGGCATTTATAGACATAGAAAAGGCATTCGATAACGTAGACTGGAATAAAATGTTCAGCATTTAAAAAAAATTAGGATTCAAATACAGAGATGGAAGAACAATTGCTAACATTTACAGAAACCAAACAGCAATAGTAATAACTGAAAAACATAAGGAAGAAGCCGTAATAAGAAAGCGAGTCCGACAAGGATGTTCCCTATCTCCGTTACTTTTTACTCTTACATAGAATCAGCAGTTAATGATGTTAAAGAACAATTTAAATCCGGAGTAACAGTACAAGGTGAAAAGATAAAGATGCCACGATTTGCTGATATAGTAATTCTAGCTGAGAGTAAAAAGAATTTGGAAGAAGGAATGAACGGCATGGATGAAGTCCTACGCAAGATCTACCGCAATAAAATAAACAAGAGCAAAACGAAAGTAATGAAATGTAGTAGAAATAATGAAGATGGACGACTGAATGTGAAAATAGAGAGAGCAAAGTTTATGGAGATAGAAGAATTTTGTTATTTAGTAAGAAGAATTACTAAATATGGACGAAGCAGGAGCGATATAAAATGCCGAATAGCACAGGCGAAACGAGCTTTTATTTAGATCAAAAATTAATTTAAATGTCAGGAAAACATTTTTGAAAGTATATGTTTGGAGCGTCACTTTATATGGATGTGAAACTTGGACGTTCGGAGTATCTGAGAAGAAAATATTAGACGTTTTTGAAATGCGGTGCTATAGAAGAATGTTAAAAATCAGATGGATGGATAAAGTGGTGTTGCGGCATCATCAGCTGGTTGGATAAAGTGACAAATTAAGAGGTGTTGCGACAAATCGATGAAGAAAGAAGCATTTGGAAAAATATAGTTAAAAGAAGAGACAGACTTATAGGCCACATATTAATTCATCCTGGAATAGTTGCTTTAATATTGGAGGGACAGTAGAAGGAATAAATTGTGCAGGCAGGCAACGTTTGGAATATGTAAAACAAATTGTTAGGGATGTAGGATGTAGGGGATATACCGAAATGAAACGACCAGCACTAGATAGGGAATCTTGGAGAGCTGCATCAAACCAGTCAAATGACTCAAGACAAAAAAAAAAAGAAGCAGATCCAATTAATTTAGTACGATGGCTGGGATGATTCTGGACGTAAATAATGTAAATAATTAGGAGTAATTTAACCTCGGATAGTTATGAAGAGTAGGCAGTGAGACACATTTTCTGAGATTATAACACCATGAAATGGATTAAACGTTTAATTTTTACATCCATTATAGAACCATGCGTTTTTTACGAATCGAAAATGAACCACAAGTGCAAAAAGTCAGAGGTTGGTTGTAATAGAGATGTAGAGATGTAGTATTGGAAAATATTTTGCAGTCTGACGCTCAGGGATAGTGTGTGAAGTGAAAATATTCAAGCACAAATGAAGATAAAAAATCAGTTGAAAGTACGGAATGTATGCGGGTGGCATGGTAAAAGCATCTGATACGAATGGCAAAAAATAGGATTCCAACAAAAGATTTTTGAGTTTCCTTACAAGAGAGAACGAACTAGGATTCGTTGAATATAAGGTGTCAGCGGGCCAGAGAAGAAAGATTGACCTTGACAGTTGGAGTGACAAAGTTAAATGGAAAGGTGAGTGCAAGAAATAACCTTCTAGATTGTAGAAATTTGCTTGTAGTGTATAAAAACCCTTAAAATAAAAATAAATAAATAATAATAATGCAGGTGTTAAAATTGTAAACTTTTCAACGAACTTGAGTTTGAGTTGTTATCTTGTAATACGTGTTAAAAAAAGTACCAAAAGCTTAATAAAGCCAATTTATATAAAAATATACTATATATATATATATATATATATATATATATATATATATATATATATATATATATATATTCTTATAATATTTATTTTCTTCTAGAATATTTTATTATGAAATTATTTAAACAGAAAGAAATGCGTTGTTTACATTTAAAGAATAATTGCAGAAAAAAGTGATCTTTATGCTATAAAAATACCAACTTCATCTTTAGTTGTGTTAGGTTTTATGTCATTTTAATAATTAATTCAATGGTAGTGAGAATTTTTTTTTTTAACATATATATCTCAGCTTCAGTAATCAGATAGAAACGATTTTGTAAAGAATATATTATAATCTTTTTTTTCTTTTTTTTTTTAATTATATCTGATATTTCTTAATAATATTCATTTAAATACCAGTTATCAATGAAAAGTCTAAAAAGACTTTCCCGAACGAACATTCTTATTATTATTACTGTTCTCTCAATTATTAATTTCTAACAATGTCAATATCTTTAATTTCTACTTACTCTACACATGCTTTCTTTCTTTCTTTTTCCTGTTTAGCCTCCGGTAATTACCTTTCAGATAATACTTCAGAGAATGATATGTATGATTGTAAATGTAGTGTATAGTCTTGTACAGTCTCAGTTCGACCATTCCTGAGATGTGTGGTTAATTGAATCCCAACCACCAAAGAACACCGGTATTGGCTTCATTAGGACTTGAACGCTGGAACTCTCGACTTCAAAATCAGCTGATTTTGGAAGGCACGTCCACCACTAGACCAACTCGGTGGGTATACTCTACACATGCTAAGTTAATATAATTTATTTATCTCGTGATTTGGCGGTTTTATGTTACATTTTATTTTTTTCAATTACTAAAACTTTATTTTTCAACCATTTTGGGGTCTTACACTTGATTTACAATAGATATTTATATATTGTATACATTGTAGTAAACCTTACGTTAGTACGTTTAAACCAACTTGATAGATTACACAGTTAATGTGTAATAATTATTACAAAGTTTTCATTTTGGCGGCCATTTTGAGGTAAACTCGTCGGCCGATCGCGGCAATTCGTATATTTTTGCAATCCTCTAATTCAAATCCGAAATCAAAACAAATATGTGGTTGAACGTGTACACACAATCATATTGAATTCATTAACGAACTGTTCGTTCGTTGAAAATTACAATTTATATCTTACATCTGTGTACGTTGAAAACTGTGCTGTCTTGTAATGTAATAGGTTGAAATATTAAAAAAATTAAAGAATAGTCTATCTAACTTATATACGAGTACATAGGGTTGGAGGGTAATATAATAAAAATGTTTCGTTTCGATATTTAGAAAATGTTAAACCACGTAAAAATGTATAAAAATTAAATTGATTTCTGCTTTAGAATGAGGGGTTTTTAATTATTTTTTAAAAGAATATTCAATAATACTACTTAAAATTGTATTATTGATGATTTATTTCATTTGGTAAAAAATTGGTAAGTCATGTTCCCCCCCACCAAAAAAAATCAAGTCCATTTCGTTCAAGCGAGATATTTGTAGTATATCAAAATTCTGTAGAACTCATATTTTTTTTAAATTTAATATAATGAATGACGTAATACATAAGATGTTATACTAAATCTGATTAGTGTTAATTAAATTGTTTCTGAGATACAAAGCTATACACAGATTATAACAAACTAAAATATACATTATCAAATATATCAATACAAAACATTTTACTAGAATTTTATTAGCCCACTCCTGGACAAATAAAACAAAAAAAAAAAAAAAAAAAAAAAACATCTAGTAATACAAAAAATCGTCAATTCACTGACCGAGAGGGAGATAATTTCCCAGTTAAAAAAAAATTGAATTGTTCATTCATTCGTTTATGAAAATTTAAACGTCCTACTATAATCCAGATGGGGGAGCCACTCGCAGTAGGGGTCAGCTCAAACCGTATTCCAACTACGCTCACCGTAAACAGCCTGCGAACCACTGGATGTACCCCCTTACTTCATTAGTATATAATACAAAAAGGGGAATATTTGAGATTCTTATATTCATACCGGATAAATTCGTCTAAATTATCTTTAAAAAAATAATAAGGAGGTGAATAGGAGATTTTGAGTTCAGCCAACAAAACTTACAGGAAAATGAAATAAGAATACAATGGGATTTTTAACAGGAAAAACTTGTTTATATGAATGTACATTATCGTTGATTTTTTATTATATCTGTATAAGTACAAAACAAACGAAGTAACAAATGAACTAATTTACGAAACTTGAAATGAACAAATTATAATATTACTCAGACGTTTATATTTAAGAGAAAAAAAATACAATTTACGCGTTACTCCGCATTCTAATTTCAACGTAAACCCGCAGTACTACACACACAAAACATACGAATGGAAAATTAATGATTACACACCAAGAAAATGTAGGGGAAATAGAAGGAAAGATTAAATATGGCACGTTCGAGAGCAAACATTTTCAGTGAAATAAGTAAGAGCGTAAATGAAAGGAGTGTCTATATATACATATTTACTGGTGATATTAAAAGCAAACTCGTGCTTGTTGTAGGCAATAAGCCGATGTGATATCTTGGTCGTCATGAAGGGGCCACGTCATTAGTGCTACTGATATCGCACAAGTTGCGTCCGTTGACGCTCACCCTTCTTCCGTTACAGTAACGTAAATGCGCTCTTTCCATATTCCAGTTATAAATGTTAAATGTTTCACCGCAGGAACGACCCGACCCGACCCGACGATTCAATGTAACGTAATTTATGAAAAATGCTTTTCCGACCCTCCATTTCCGGTGAGATACGATGCTGTCAAATAATACTGTTAATTTTCCGCAGGAAAAACAGGAACAGTTTTTTATGCGGTACCAAAAATTCAACCGTAAAAAGATAAAATTACTAAAAACAGATTTTATCTGTTCAATTCAATTAGATTGCGGCGTAATGTTTTAATAGAATATCAAACGTGGTAGGTCGTTACCGCAACTGATAGGTGTACGCGATTAGATTGCTCATTGAAAAAAATTTCTGTAGAAGATAATGGTAAAATAGAGTAAATGAACTGTTCTACATTTCTCGCAAAAGCATTCTAACGTGTAGTGATCAAACATACCTTATCTGATGAAAACAATGAATCAAAACACAGACACAATAAAGAAAGAAAACTGTAATATCAAAAATCATATTACAATACATTTTAATTAAATACGATTTAATAACGAAATAAACCTTAACCGACAGATTTTGTGTTGTTAAAACTGTTACAATATGAATTCCAAAGTTAATTAACATCGAGTAAAATTAATAAATAGATGAATGATAATGAAATCATAAATTCTGCTTTTATTCTTTAGCAAGTTGGATGGATGCAAACATCTCATTACAAGAAGCATCTAGAACGCATTTTTATTTACAAAAACTACTGAACCCAATCCACCAAACCACGTCAATTACATAGGAATAAAAAAATTAAACGATTAAATTTCAGTAAATATTTCGACCGGAAACCTTAAGTGGTTACATTTTTGTCATTCAACTACTTATGAAAAATATTTCAATTTTATGACAAACCGTTATCGAAATATTTAAATAGTCCTAAGTATAGATTCTAATTGTGCGCGGATGTTGTGTATACGTGTTGATATGTTTGGCTCTAGTGTGTTTGGTGTTGTTCTATCCTGTTGTTTTTTAGTTATGTGTGGATCTATTTTTGTGTGTTTATGTGCCTTACTATTTGCTTTGTTGTCTTAATATATGTGTGGGCGCTTACCCTCCCTCTTCTGAAGTAATGATTTACCAGCCATTCTTAGGAGGAGTGGAGGTTTAGTCGGTAGTGCGCAGGAATACATACGCCATTTTTACTATCTTACGGAACCTGTTAGCGAGTCCGACACTGCTTCGGCGCCCGTAAATTGGTATCTTCCATCTCTTAAAAATAAAATAAAAGTATAGATCATATTTTCCTTAACCAACAATTCAAAAATAAAATTGCGAAAATTTTTATATTGTAACATTTCTTAAACCAATAAATAAGGAAAATTTAAAAATATTCGAAAAAGTGAAGAAATGTTTTTTTTTTCTTTCACCCCGTTAATTTAGGGTTTAATGAGATACAAAAAAAAAAGTGCATGAGATTCGTAAGATATCGATCGAAATTATATTCAGCATTAAAATTTTGAAATACGAAAACCATGATGATTGCATTTCCTTACCCTTCTGACCAATTGTAACCATACATTTTTTTTTTAATTATGTGCTTAACTGCTAAGGTCGTAAGCCGAGATGAAAACTTGAAACGCATGGAAAATGCCTTGCCTAAATGGGATTCAAACCCGGAACCTCTGGAAAATTCTAATCAAAATTAAATGTAAATAATAATCTATGAAATGTAATTCAAAATAATGAAGATGGACCACTGAACGTGAAAATAGGAAGAGAACAAATTATAGAGGTAGAAGAATTTTTTTATTTGGGAAGTAGAATTACTAGATGGACGAAGCACGAGTGACATAAAATGCCGAATAGCACAGGCGAAACGAGCTTTCAGACAGAAATTTAATTTGATTACATAAAAAATTAATTTAAATGTCAGGAAAAGATTTTTGAAAGTATATGTTTGAAGTGTCGCTTTATATGGAAGTGAAACTTGGACGATCGGAGTACCTGAGAAGAAAAGATAAATCCATTTGGAAAAATAAAGTTAAAAGAAGAGACAGACTTATAGGCCACATATTAAGGCATCGTGGAATAGTCGCTTTTATATTAGAGGGTCAAGTAGAAGGAAAAAATTGTGTAGGCAGGCAACGTTTGGAATATGTAAAACAAATTGTTAGGGATTTGGAATGTAAGGGGTATACCGAAATGAAACGACTAGCACTAGATAGGGAATCTTGGAGAGCTACATCAATCCGGTCAAATCACTGAAGACAAAAAAAAAAATCTAATCTCAGAAGCCATTTTTCAAAATTTTATAAAAATAAATAATTAGAAGATATCAAGCAAAACAATAATTTACGAAAAAAGCAACGGAAAAATCCTATTTTTTGTTCAAAAAATATTATGAAAAACGGTTTATAAAGTCTGAAGATATCAACCAAAATGATAACTGACGAAAGGAGAAGGAAAAAATGGCTTATTATCCCCATCCCTCAGTGAAATTTCAAACTCGTAGCAGAAGTGATTATTATAACGGAATTATCTAATTAGTAAAAGAACGAGACTTTGAGTCTAGAAACGACAAAAAAAAAAAACAATGCTCTTTTCGTCACCTCTTTATGGTGTTTACAACTAATATCATAAAAAAAAGTCTTAGTTACTTATACTTGCTATGAAAGGTATCCAAATTACAGAAGTAAAAATTAAAGATAATTAGCTAAAGTAAAGTGTGTGAAAATATTGACCAACCCTTTGAAGTAAATTTTCGGGTACGGGAAGCACGAGGTTTCTATATCCCTGCCCGCTTGACCTATCTATAGTGATCAAAATTAAATAGCGTCAATGCTGAATATATAGAAATCACTATGCCAAATTTCGTCCAAATCGGTTCATCCAGTCTGAAGATATCAAGTAAAAAACAAACCCACATATATAGATTCTTCAGGAATTTTTTTATGGTCAGATTGTGTTTTTTGGTTAACGCTTTGGTAGAACGCTTTTTAAAATAAACAAAAGTGACTACATAGTTCTTGGCTCACAATTTGAGGTATGCGAGCTAGTTCATTTTTTTTGTGTTAATTTTATCTGAATTTCTACGTGTTATTTAAACAGATTCTTTTATATTCTGTCTACATTACTGATTTTCCAAATTGCGACGATATTGCTGTTGCCTCGTTCGCAGATGACACGGCAATCTTAGCGGTCGACGATGACCCAATACTAGCTTCAGATAAACTAGAATCTGAATTGGATCCGATCAACGGCTGGCCAACTAAGTGGAAAATCAAAGTTAATCCAGCGAAGTCCAGTAATATACCGTTTACAATGAGGAAAGAAGAATACCCACAGGTCCAGCAGGAAAATATTTTTATCCCAAATGCTGATCTCATAACGTATCTGGGTTTTACATTTTGATTGTCGTCTGACATGCAACCACCATGTGAGAGAGAAAAAAGGAAGCAGTTATATGTGTTAAAAGTTTGGGAAATATGGCAAAAGTAAAAGTTCGTCTTAAGGTAAAAAAAAAAATTGTAATTCTTTGACATAATCATTAGTAAACGATCTAATCCAGTATATATTTTGTAGGCTGGTAATGGATACGTCTTAATTAATTTATTATAAACGACGCCAGAATATATATTGTTCAAAAGATAATAAATATATTTAATAAATAGGTTAAAGAAATAAGGGAAAAATAACGGAGTTGTTTCCACGTAATTTTAAAAGTAACTTAAATAGTAGGCGGTAGAACGATTTAATAATTTAATGTATTAAATTTTCGTTGTTAAAGCCTTTATTTTTAGCAGTTAAGCTTTTATAAAACATGCAATTTTAACGTTTATAAAATAGGTTACATAGCTTAAATACAAAAACAAAGGCGTTCATACGCGTGCACAAACGCTAATGAGCATGCAGTAAACGTTCCTTTGAAAAATTAGTGCACCTTTCATCATCTAATTGAATTTGGATATGCAGCTTTTAAAACATCCACCCTTAAAAGATTCACATACACCACAAACATCGCAAAATTACGTACATCTCTAATAAAATACTCTTTTCCATTTTCTAATTACAATTAAGAGATTACACTTGAATTATATTGCTTGCACGGTTTTGATGCAGTTTTTATCACGAAGTATAATTGAACTACTAAAACACCATTAAAATAATGTTTAACTGCGGATAATTCAATTAAGAAAAGATAGGAAGTCAGCTTTTATCCTTTTATTTTTCATACCTATCATTAGTTATTATTAGCAAACCGTATACGAAGTGGTTTCTTCGAAGATTTATTCTGCTGTAAACAAAGTAAACAAAAAATCTATTGAAAAAATATAAAGAGATAATGATAACCCTTAAAAAAATCAATTTTTTAAACTGAGTTTTTAATGCGTAGAATTTTAATGGTGGATAAATTTAATCTTCTTAACATTGAGAACTTTCACAAAAGGATTTTTAATTTTTTTTAAAATTTAAACTTCAAATAGGTTATTGGAGATTGTCCCCCTATCATTTTTCTATCATTTTTAAAATAACCGTTTGTAATAAAGTAATTTTTTGATCAGTTTCCAGGAAATACTAGGCTAATCCTATTTCTTGGTCTTCTATTTTTATAATGATCCAAATTCTATGTTCCAGTTTCAATATCTTAATTTTAGTTTTCCAAACGTGTTGAAAATTATGCAACTATCTTAACAAAATAATTTATAAATCCCAGCTCTTTCGATGGATTTAGTTTTTCCAAAAAAGAGGCTAATTTCCTAGGCATAGACATGGCAACATTCTTCTTCTTGCCATCCTGGATAGGTATTAAACCTGTACTAACTTTAAGCAAATTCATACCACCTCTTCAGCGGTCACCCCACACTTCTCTTTCTTATTGGTTTATAATCAATTACTTGCCAAACCCACCTATCATTATCCAATCTAGATATATAATGAAGCCAATTTTATCTTTGTATTGTAAAATTCGTTAATTAAAAAAAATATATATTTAACTCTCTTCTTATATATTCGTTCCTAAAACGGTCCCATCTAGAACAGCCTTTTACCGATCTAAAAGATCATATCTTTTCTGCCCGTACTTTTGACGTAGTTCTCGCGCGATCAACCCATACCTTCCGTTGTGTGATCACAGCCATACCTCAATTATCAGATCACAGCCATTACTTTATATAACTTCAGAATTTTTAAAATTCTGCTGCAGCACATCTGATTTTTAAAAAAATCTGGTGTGGAGAACACATGACTTATACGCCTATTAATTATTAAATTACTTATACACATTTTTTTCTGCAGTTCATTTAAACCTATTTCATTTGAAAGTGAGATACGATTCTCAAATTTTTTAATAAATTGAAAGTTATTCAAAAAGTATTCAACGATCTTACCTAAAATATTACGGTGGAATAAAAATTCATTTATTATATTACTCTTTAAATAAATGCTAAGTCTTATATCTATCTAATACTATGTTTTTTTTAAAATTATTAAGATGTAACCGTCAACAAAACGAAAACAAAAAAGAATAATCAGATGTTTCATCAATTCTGATGTAGACACCACATGACTTCCTTGTACACCTATTAAATTATATATACACATTCTTAAAAGTACATAAAATTTTAATTCACCAATAACTTTTGATCTTTTTTATTTTTTTATTGTTAATAATGAATTATTATTTGTTTTTACAATCAGAGGGGTCGACAGTTATAAGTAAATCAATATACTTAAATTAAAAAAAAGTTAAAAAAAAAAAGGAAATGAAGTCGGATTCGAACCGCTGTGCTTTCCCCTTGTAAGATCCAAATATTTCGTAATTAAAATTTTATTTGACTATAACTCTGGAACTAATGAAAATAAGTACCACTAATGAAAAGGTCTCAATGAGGGCTTATTACTGCAGTTAACAAAACGTTCAAAATCAAAAAAATTTGGATTTTTAGTTTTTTTTGGGCATTTTTGGTCAAGTCGATTGCAATCAAAAGGGGAGGTGCACAACTAGATTTTATAAAAGTCCTAAACCAAAAATTTCAATATTCTACGGCTAATCGTTTTTGAGTTACGTGAGATATATAGATACATACTTACGTACAGAAATCACGCCGAAACTAGTCAAACTGATATCAGGAATAGTCAAAATGGATATTTCCGTTGACATCTAAAAACCGAAATTGTTAGAGGTGAAGGGGAAAATTGGCCACTGACAAGCGGCGTCAGTGTGGCGAGAGCCGCATTGTCGGACCGTGTAAGAGTTCCTTGATGCGGCTGCTATGTTCAACCGACATCAGTAGTTTACTTAAGAAAAAGACTCCTACCTCACTGTTGTCGGAAGTTAACCTGGAGATATATGGCTGACTACCAGCCAATTAGCATGGCTGATTACCAGCCAAGCGTTTTAATATGGTGGACAGGAACTTGCTGGCATTCAGCGACCTAGGCGTGGCAGCGAATTGCTGTCTAGAGGAAGTAAAATTTCATATATGGATGTCATATTAATTTTTATTAGTTGACGTAGTGCGCCTACCCGTTTTAGTAAATATATGACAAATGAGCGGTTGGGACACGTAAACTGGTGGTGTAGTACGGCACCGCGCTTTGTCTGCTCACGCTGTTAGGTAAGCTCTAGGAGCCATTTGGGCACTGGTCGGTAAACTGTTTTGAGATTCAGTAACCGCTTGTGGCACAGACGGTTTTATGCTTTAGGCGAACAAATGGGGTGGTGGCGGGAAAAATCCCAAGCAAATCATCTCCATGGAGGCGGCAAGTGTAATCGCTGGTATGCCACCAATACCAGGAATTGTTCAGCAGGAAGCAAGTGTACGAAGGGATGGCCAAGAATACTGCCAATCAACTTCTACGTCAGGAATGGCAAGAAAGTTGGTCTATTACTACTTAGGGTATGTAGACACACACATTAAAAACAGATCTGAATATATGGCTCAAGCGTGGACACGGGGAAACTAACAACCACGGACCCAAATGCTATGAAGACACGGAGAATTTGGCGAGTATCTGCACCGCTTTAACAGGCCGCCGGTTGGTGAATGTATATACTGCGGGGAATAGGATTCCCCGGGACACATGTTTTTCCGATGTCCTAAGAGGTCGGATGTGTAACGGGATAGGCGTCTACTAACATTGACCCGGAGAATATAGTCGCACTATATGGTAGCTGACCTCCAACAGTGGAGACAAGTTGAAGGCCTAGTTATCCACATCACTGCGACAAAGTGGGAGGATTATAGGCTCTGGTCCGCAGAGTCGTTAAAGAATACCTGACTGAGTACGTGAGGAACGTCGATTCTAAGGGAAAGACACGAGAACCAACTATATAGATATCTGCAAAGTGGAATAGAAAGCGATGATCGCTCTGGTCCGAGATAGGCGTCCCTGGAACGACATAGCCGGGTCGGGCTCCCCCTACCAAGGGGTACATAAGAAGGAGATATTACAGCGGCGGAAGTGAAGTACCACAAAAAAGAAATATGAAAAAAAACCAAAAGATAGTCCCGGGCTCCTGATGATGATTCCTGGGAACAGCGTAGTCGGGCTCATTTCCATCACCGGGGGTTTGAGACAAAGGGTGAAAGAGAAAAGATCCGGAACCGGCGGGCTGACCTGTCATGCCAGACTTACAGCCGGTAGGCGGGGAGGCCCGTTAGAGTCGGAGGGACACCCCTTGGGATCAAGTATTAGTTGCGGATTTTACTCAGAGGGCAGAAGGATGAAAAAAAAGGTCTATCGATAATAAAATTCATTTTTCCCTGTAAAGTTTTTTCTTTTTTTTTGTTTAACCTCTGGGTACACCGTTAGGCATGCTATAGAGGATGAGATGAACGATTTGTAGCGTGTGCGAAAATACCATGCCTGACCGGGATTCGAACCGGACCTCCGGATGAAAGTCCGAGACACTACCACTCGCGCCACGGAGGCCGGCGATATAAGCTTTTTTATATAATTTATTTTTAACATATGTATTTTTTCCGTACGGTTTATTAACGATGATTTTTTTAACAGTCATAACTGCCATCTTGGTTTAGATTTTATACAACATTCTTGTAATCGATTGTTGGAGCGTAATCTTGTTCTTTTATTTACAGTACAATTACCTAGCCGAAAAACAAATTTAACATTTACAATTTTATAAATATTTATTAAAGTGTATTAGTATATATAGCCGTACTGTTGTTTTTTTAAGACGATTTAAACATAAAATTAAGAATTAAATTTTAAAAACCTATAAGAGATAAAACAAAATCTCACAAATAATTATAACAAAAACCAGTAAAATAGAAGATTAAAGCTAATAACAAAAAGAATCATCAAAAATTAAATAATACATAAACAAAGTAATTTCAACGCAAACATATTAACGTTCTTAGTAGCAATTAATTCAAGGAAAGACTCTTCTCTAACAAACAAGCAACAACCTAAATCTGCACTACATACACAAAGTCGTATAATTTATTAATGATTAAACTGACATAATTAGAGTAATAAATGTATTATTATACTCATACACGTACATAATACATAAGTGGATATGTATGTGTGCATGCGTCGACCATACATTTTATGAATAGGTAAAACTACTGTAACTTTTATACTTTAATAAAAAAGAAAATAGGTAAATTGCTATTTTAAAGGGCTTTGACATGAATATTTAAAATATTATTAAGTCTGCTCACTTTTTTAGTGTCAAAGCGGATTCACTAAACTTATTTTTACCCGTTAGCTAGTAACACGTCTTAAGGTATATAAAATCTTACACAGTACCCAATTTTTAATTCATAAAGATTTCAGCCTTAAAAAACCAAAAATAGTAACATATAGTTTAATTTATTATACCAGATCATTAATTCAATTAAATTAGTTAAACGACTCGTAATTACAATCTGCCAAATTAATAAAACCTGATTTTGACACCACATGACTTCCTTGTACGCCTATTAAATTACATATACACATTTTTTAAAATGAAAATTCCATAAAATTTTATTTCATTAATAACTTCTGATTTTTTTTTATTACTGAATTATATTATTCATCGTAAATGTTTTTTTACAATCAAAGTTTAATAATTGTTAATAAATCAATATTTTTAAATTAAAAAAAAAAAAGTTAAAAGAAAGGTGATGAAGTCTTACTCGAACCGATGTGCCTTCCGCTTCATTAATTAAAACTTTATTTGGCTATAACTCTGGAACCAATGAGAATAATTACCACTTATGATATATCTTGTAAAGCTCTCAATGAGGGCTTATTACTTCAATTAAGGCGAAGTCCAAAATCCAAAAGTTGTTGGATTTTAGGCTTTATTAGACATTTTTGGGTCAGTCGATTGCAATCAAAAAGGGAAGTGCACAACTAGATGTTCTAACAGTCCTAAATCCAAAATTTCAACATCCAATAACTAATCGTTTATGAGTAATGCGAGATACAAACTCACATACGTACGTACGTACGTACAGACGTCACGCCGAAACTAGTCAAAATAGATTCAGGGATGGTTAAAATCGATATTTCCAGGGATCCAGGGATGGTTGAAATCTGAAAACCGACATTTTTCGCGATCACAATACTTCCTATACTTCATACAAGGAAGTAAAAAAATCTGCTTCATTTATAGAATACAATGCATAGTATGAAATTACACCTTATAGTATAGTATCCTATTTCAAGCTCATCGTATTTCAGTATATTAGTTAAATATTGCTTTGTGCACACATAATTTTTGAGTCGTAGTTTTACTATATTGGTGGTATTCATCAGTCCTTTTGTTTTTCTAAAATCGTTTAATCTTGAAGTATTTACTACATCTTGGATGTAGATGATTGTTATCTCTTTTGTACATTTTCATCATTAGGAAAAGTGAAGACATTCTCTGTTGTAAAACTGAACATGTTGAATGGTATACAGAAATAATAAATTCGATTAAATTTATCTCGATATTTAAACCCGATGTATAAAAAATAATAATGGAGTTTTAATTTGTTATATATATATTTGGGATGTACAGTGTTAATTTAAGAATCAAAGAGCAAAAAATACAGTTTAAATTGTGATCGTGGCTGTAAATTGATTCCCTACCTTTTCACTTGCGACTGCCAATATCAAAAATGGCAACTTCTGAAAACAGATCCTTATGTTTTGTAGTTTAATAAATATGAATCTCTAGTAACTATTCGATGTGCGTTCCGGAGATAGTTTCCTACGGAAAAATCCTCTAAGTCATAACAGCATTCGTCGATTACGTAATCGGTTTGAATTTACCGGATGTTGTAAAGCGAAGAGTACTGGACGACCGAAGGTGTCTGAAGAAAATTTTGAACGTGTCTGAGAGTCTTTCCTGCGTAGTCGTAAAAAAAAGTTAAGAAAAACTTCAAATTTACTCAATAGGACAATGGTTGCATGTGAAAAAAAGTTTCACATGTTTAGCATACTACAAGTATCTTCTTACATTTTGGTCATTCCTTTCCGTAAGGGTTGGTCATACTAAAACTTTTTTCAGACAAATGTTTTGGTAATGTTTAAAGGACTAACCACCACTTTAAAATGATTCGATACCGCGCCTATTAAGGGAGGTATAATTTTTTGTTTTCTTTTAAACCCTATTTTCTCCACCCCTGGACCAAAAAATGAAAAAAATCTGATGAGAGCAACACATCACGTCCTTGCATGCGTATTAAATTTCATATACACATATTTTTCAATCAGAGGTTAATAATTATAAATAAATCAACATATTTAAATTTAAAAAAAAAGTTTTTAAATAAAGGAAAGGAAGTCGGATTCGAACTGATGTGCCTTCCCCTTGTACGATCCAAATATTTCATTAGTTAACATTTTATTTGGCTATAACTCTAGAACCAATGAAAATAAGAACCACTTATGGTGTATCTTTGAAAAGCTCTCAATGAGGGCTGATTACTGCATTTAAGAATAGTCCAAAATCAATTCTTTTTTTTTGGATTTTGGGCTTTTTTGGACACTTTCTGTCCAGTCAATTGGAATCAAAAGGAGAGGTGCACAACAAGATATTACTACTAACAAATCCAAAATCTTATCATTCTACAGCTAATTGTTTTTTTGTGTGACGTACATACGTCACGCCGAAACTAGTCAAATTAGATTCAGGGATGATCAAATTGGATATTTCCTTTGAAATTTGAAAACCGAAATTTTTCGCATTCACAATACTTCCTTTACTTCTTGCAAGTAAAAATATCATATCCATCATTTATATAGCATAACCACTGTACTACCAAAACAAATATTTTTTGTTATTAATACAGTTGCATTTAAGCAAAAAAAATCTATAAGCAATACATTTTTAAGTAGATATTATTCAATATCTGACCGAAGTTTAAGATTATGTATTCTAACAGACCGGTGGGTTGAGATTATAATAGACCTAACAACTAGAATTTGATCTTTACCTCTTTTTATTCAGCTCAATATGTACACAAAACACTATATTTAGTACAGAAAGTGACATAGCTTTACAATTTTTTTGCAAAAAATATCATACAGGTTTTCACAATTTTAAGTGAAAATTAAAAATAATTAATCAGTATTTGTAAAATGGTAATCTCTGACAACTTAGGTATACAGTTGTTTTTTAATACAAAAATTATGTTAAACTAAAATATATTGTTAAATAAGACCTAAAGAAAATCGTGACCTACGAGGCGTGTGAGAAAAGTAATGAGACCGACTTTTTACTTACCAAAGTTTTTACTTTTTTCAAACAACAATATTATCCTCTTCATAGTAGTTCCCTTGGGTAGCTAAAAATCAAAGTTACAAATCAGGTGAATAGGTGAATACGGTTGAGGAACCGTAGGAATGCGTTTTGAGGTAAAAAATTCCGTTATGGAAATGGCCGTGTGACACGGTGCATTGTCATGATGAAGCATCCACTTGTCTGCAATGTCTGGTCTCACGTGAATCACTCTTTTACTGAGCCTTTTAAGAACACCTAAAAAAACACTTGGTTGACAGTTTGTCCTGGAGGAACAAATTCTTTACGCACGAGACCCCTACTGTCAAAAAAGCAAATCAACATGGTTTTGATCTTTGATTTTCTCATTCGACATTTTTTCGGTCGAGGAGATGACGGAGTGTGCCGCCTTATTTCAGGATCGTACTGAAATATTCAGGATTCATCACCTGTGATCTCACGATTGAAGAATTCTTGGTCATTCTCAATCCTGTCAAGAAGATCAACGCACACGTTTCTTCGATTGTCCTTCTGTTCCGTTGTAAGGTTTTTCGGCACCGATTTCGCATGTCCAAATCGTCTGTCAAAATTTGATATACGGTGAAAGTGTTTAAATTTAACTGTCCACTCATCATCCTTATTGTTAACCGACGGTCTTATCTTAAAAGAACCCTCACACGCTCAACGTTTTCGTCAGATTTTGAAGTTGAAGGTTTCCTCAACGTTGAAGGATCTTCAACGTGTTCTCAGCCTTTCAAAAATGATTTATGCCATCGGAAAACTTGCGCTCTTGATAAACAATGTTCCCCATAGACCTGTTTCAACTTTTTAAATGTCACAATCGCGGATTCCCTAAGTTTAACACAAAACCTTTTTGCACAACGTCGCTCTAAATTCCGATGCTCCATTTTCGTTACACACAACAAAAACACATCTTCACTGACGGCGCTGTCAAAAAAAATGTGTTGGCTGAACGGAGTTGAAACTCGTACTGAACATGTGAAAGGGATGAACAAAGCGGGTCTAGCACAGATCGGTAGACACAGCGTTGCCAGATCGCTCGCAGTGTTACCAGTCTCATTACTTTTCTCACACACCTCGTATAATAGAATTCAGCAAATAATAAGCTTTTGGAAAAATATAGTTCCGGCAGAAGAATATAATTGCTTTCTAGATGATTTTTACAACAAGGTAAAAATTTAAGGTATGTGATACTAATCAGGATTGCTACTCTGAGAGTAATGATGTTAATTACACAGGGAGTTCCAATAGTAAATAGAGTGAAGACGTCGATGGCACAGATGAATGTCTGCTACACTTTAATGATTTTGAAATGAGATGTTCTTATGATTTTTAACAATGGATATACTATTTTCGTGAGTGGACAAAAGTCGCACACACGAACAGGTAGTCACTCAGTCGTAACTGGTAGTCAGCAACCACTAGGTTATCCCAACTAATAAATTCATCATATTTTCGCAAAAATGTTGTAAGTGTTAATCTCTTTTTCTTATTAACTTATAAATAGATATACTGTCTCATTCTTTTTACTTTTTTGTAAAAGAAAATAAATTTGTATATTCAGCTAGCCTATTTTAGCGTATGAAATATGTTTGATGTTTAGATCTCATATACATTATTCTGATATTCAGATATCAGATTTGAAATCGTATTCGGCCCGGAGGACCAACAATATTGGAATAATTTCCGTCGTGGTACAATATCTTGGTTAGGAGTAATTATTCTTTATATAAATAACAGATTCTACTAATAATCAGTTTCTATTTAAATATATATTTTATTATGTCTTAATGTTGATACATGTTTAATATTAATTGAATATTATATTTTATTTATTACATTCTTACTTTAATATGTGAATTAATGAGTGTGTATGAAGATGACATAATGAAGTTTTAATTAATACTGAGCAACTCAATAATTACCAATAATATTTATTATAAATATCAACTGGTCAAAGCCAACATAACAACTTACTTACTTTGTGAAAGAAGAAGACCGTACAGTTAGTTTATTTATCATTACAGAGGAGATGATGCATGGGACTTAACAGTAAGAAAACAGAAATGAGGAAAATGGAAAATAAGTTAATTTTTTATAGGAAGAATTTTTGTAATACCTAATTTTTTTATCACAGTTGTTTTTTTTTCATTTGATTTTACAATGTAAGTAAAAATTAAATTTTAACCCAAAATGAAAGCACTATTAATAAATTATTGTTATATTTGTTTTAGAAAATACCAATTTTGAGGTCACGTTAAAAAAAGTTTTATTTTTTTGTTTACTTATTTTATTTAAAAGATAAAAACAGAAATAATTAAAAAATTTATTACCTTATATTACACAACTATTTTGTTATAAAATTAACTTACAATTATACCATATATTAAGACTAAATGAAACCTTAACCACATACTATGAAGACGTTAAATACAATAATTGAAAGGGAGTTTCTTTTGTTATATAACAGATACAAAAATTAATTTCCCAAATTTTCTTTTGTGAAATTCAGAATATTCCATTTTGTTTTAGAGGGCGTGCAAACTAAGTTTTCTATTATTTTCATTTTATGTAATAATGGTTTACTTTTTACCAAACGATTCCATGTATTTTTAATACTTTATCTCAACTCGACTGAAAATCGAGTGGTTGAAATCGTAGAAGTAAGTGGATCTTCTCTAGCGACCTCATTGTGAGAGCGTTTGACCTAAATGGTTCAATCCACTTGTCACGTTCATTCTTCCTAAGTCTAATAACTTCCTAAATTTTTTTCATCGTTTTATAAATTCTATTATGTTCTAATACGTGAGCGAAAAAAATACATACACAATATTACTTAAGGATTCCACAATGTACCGTTATGTTGAAATAAAATTACACTGCAAATAAATAAGCAAATTGTTTACCATATTAAACGAATACTTCTTAGGAAAGTGTGTGTGTTTTTAGAGTATCTTATCAGTTAAGACAACATGGCAAAAAACAACAAAAAAAAAATCTAAAAAAAAGATCTATATTCTATATATAAAGTTCCAATTTTATGAACAATATATTTTCAACGCTAATGTAATCTCAAATGCTGATGAAATGGTTTGATAGAAAAAAAAAAGTGATAAATTCACTGCGAGTTACAGGGAATGAATTCTACAGCTTCAAAACTTGGCTGTTCTTTAGCGATAACCGCAAGAGACACGGGAAAGCTGTTCTCCTAGCTTTTATACTTTACAAAACTTTTAGAAGAGGAAAGAAACTTTTACCGCGTAAGTTATAAACTTGATTTGACAGTCAGCGAAGAGACGTATCATATCAGAAACTGGAATTCAGTAACTACGTTCTACGTATAAATAAATTTCAAATCAAATTCCAAAATGAAGAAAAGTTCAAAACCCGGGCAATCTTCTTCTTATTTTTTTTTTCAAAACAAAATTCATAGCTTAAGTATGATAATAACTTGAAAACTTTTCTTTACTTTATTTTCTCTTCGTCAAGAAATTATCATTTAATCAAAACAATAAATTACGGTATTATATCGTAATATTGTTTAGTAATAAAATATATTTTTAATAATAAAATGTTGTATCAAATCAAATGAACTACGTGTTTTCTGTAAAAAAATAAATATACGGAGTAAATAAATTCATTTTTATCAGCTTCAGCTAGCTGACTGATAAAAAACTATTTGTATTGACGTTTGTGTCATTTTCGTTGTAGAAAATTTATTTAAAATGAACAAAATTGGTTATATTTGTAGCGTTTCCAACAGAAAAAAATCCTTAAATACCTCATATTACGTGTTACGTTCTTCTCAACCAAACTGGAAATAAGCTATTTCGTAGATGGCACCACTCCAGAATCGTCCGAATAATCGAAATAGGGGTTTATCAATATAAAGGATTTGGATTATAGTTTTAGTTTAACGGGTTGCTTGATACAGATTTACTGATTGTACGTTACCAAAATCTTTTAATAAATTGATAATTCGCAATGTATATTTTTTCAATAATCTAAATCATATATTTTGTTTAATATATATGCACATTTAATTAAAATAAAATTTCCAAAAATTAATGTGTGAAATGAGAGTGGTAGTACTTTAATAAATGTTGTTTAGTTTAGATGATGATTTAATAGATTACTATTACCAATACCTTTGTTGAGTTAATATAAAACGGATAGATGAATGATGAGTGGTCGTTCAGAGTACACTTTAGTAAGAGAGAGGCGGGATTTAAGTTACGGCCAAGGCCAATGTATAATTTGTGTGATTCCCCTCTCCGAAAACCTCTTAGCGAAACCAATCCCTTCCACATCAACTCGTCATCATCATCCACCAATCACATCCCTTCCTTTCATCGGGAAAAATTAATCATTGATAATCTTCATCAAAAGCGTTTAGTGTCTGTTACATTAATTAATTAGCGAAGTAAATGTTAAATTTTCTAAAAATAATATACTTCTCCGTGTATTTATAACTAGATATTTTTGAAACTGTTTTTCTGAATGGAGTCTCAGAAAAAAAATAATACATAAAGATAGAGGAGATATAACTAAATATATTTCTAATTGTATCATTTTTTTTAATGAACTGATTTTAATGAAAGTTGCAGCGTAATTTGCTTTTTAAGTTTCTACTTGTAGCTCTGAAAAACGAAATTGCGACCAAGTTTAATATAACAATATTTAAAAATATGCCTAATTAACGGTCAGGCTAATAACCGATTTTTTTAAACTATTAGATCTTTATCCGTACCCAATTTGGAAGAGTTTTGATAAATTATTCTACTAACTGTCTGTTTTCAAGTAATAGGTAACTCATTTAGATTGGTTTATTATTTAACAGTTCTGATAGCAGACAGTAAAAAACGTGTATAAGAAAAGTTTTTATATCTCGAATGGCGACCAGGCGATCGGCCTGGACCGATCGTAGATCGGGAGGCCGATCTACGATCGGTCTCCCGATAGTAGAGACCGTGTTGGAAAGCCAGTACCACTTTGAAACAGTCGCAAGATTCGTGACTGCAAACCAAAATCCAGGAAGAGAGGAATTGGTGGATGCTTCTAGGTGGATCTTCTAGAGAATACCACATTACAAAGTTCTCAGACTGAGGCGGAAGAACATGATCGCAGGATTGGAGGATGAAATACAGGTCTCTGAGTAACCTTCGTTCGTCCGTGCTTGCGTGAATGGGCGACGGTGATGAAACACGGAGACTCTGGATCCCTCTGATCCAAAGTCATCTCCCGGGAACATGCAGTGCTTAATTGTGAACGCGACCGCGGGAGGGGAGGATCAGTGAAATGTGAAGTTTAGTCAGTAGGGTGCAGGCACACATACGTTCTTTTAATAACATTTAGCGGACCTCAGACTCATCGGGAAAAAAATGTGATGTTAGTAAATAAAATTGTTGATAAATATTTCAATTTACCGTTTATTTACAATAACCTTTTAAGAAAATAATTAGCATCTTCTTAAGCTCAGTAGTGCATAATATCAGTTCTTGTTATTTCATGATTGTAACGGTACATTTCTCGAACGGTTATTTTAGAAAATATTTTTCAGATACTACTTTTTTTCCATCGTACTATGTGATCTAACGTATACATACGTTTCACAACTTATAAAAACTGAAATAGGTTTTTTTTTATTATTGAAAAATCTGGGTGAAAATAACTGACTGAAATGACTATTATTTGAGAAAACTTGCCAATTGTCTAAAACACTATTCGTCTGAAATACAAGTCGATTTAGATTGTAAAGTGATAAAAAAATTATTTTCTGTAAGTTTTTTTTTTTTTAGAAGATAAGATTTCTTAAGTTAATAGAAACGGTTTAAATACAGAACAAAATAAAATTACCATATGTATTTTTCCATCATTATCGGATGATAGTTATTAAGTTTCAAATTTAAAAGATATCTTTCAACTTAGGAAAGATAAGTAGAGTAGTTATATATTAAATACTTCCCTGTAATTACTATAATGAGAACGTGAAAATTACATAAAAATTACAGTAGAAAAAATTTAACCAAAAGTGAATCGACTAACAATAAGTATAAAATTAATATTACGTGTTGCAAATAGTAATCTATGTTAAGAAGTTAAACATACACGTAAAGTTAGAAATAATAAGTAAGTTGACGACCTATTATCATAATACATAAAGTATATAATATTAGTTATGACAGGGAATTAAGTCGGTACGAACTTTCCGGGGAGCTTCCAATAATCCCTGTCATAAATATGATTTATGGCTTACTGAGCTCATCTCAAACCAAAACTTTAAAAGATTTATGCAAAGGCTTATAGAGAAAATATTTACTTAACGTCGTAATATCTTCTTGTTATATTTTTTTTAATTTAGGAAACAAAATGTTTCAGTTAATATGATATCATTAAAAATTCCATTAACTTAATTAAGCCTACAAGAAGCTATAATATATTTTAAAAATTTTGTAATATTATGAACCAAAATATATTTTCTCAAACTACATTATTTAAGAAATACAATTTTTCCGAAGAACAACTTAAAAAAAATATCTTGAGTATAACATTGAATAATCTTGAACTATTAAACAAAAAATTATTTAATGTATAAGTTTATTTTAGTAAAAATACTGTCGCCTTACTATAAAAAGAATATTCAATTACAGTTCGACTGTTAATCATGACTGTTTTATTCATGAAATCTAACGAATTAAAATCATTAAAACACAAAAATTTATTTTAAATAAAAACGATATTTACCACATAAACAGAACTTATTTTAAATTAACAGCATTTTACATCAAAAACAATTATAGAGCAAATAATACATTTAATTCGCTTAAAGGATGAGGTAATCGCAATTATATACAAACTGAATTTAAAATTCATAGATTTCAATAGGTTTGTCGTATACTTTAGTTAAAATTATGAAATTTTAGTTATCAATAAAACTATATAATTAATTGCTCATAGAAAAAGTAATAATATTGAAATAGATAGACAAATTATATAATTATAATTGAATTTCAATATAATAGCTGTAAATAAATGATTTGAGTAATTGAAATACATTTTTTACACGGTGTATAAAGAGGGACCAATTATTCTTTGTGGACGAATTATTGTATATATGAGAATTATATGAATAAAAATTGCACACTATAGAGATAGGCTGAAGGACTAAACAGGTGGACAAAATTAGATCAGGATCTTACAAAATTATAATTACATAAATTTAAAAACATTTTTAAAAAATAAACGTATTTCTCTCATAACCGTATTATGCGTCGATATGATGATCAATAAAGAGGGCAGTTTTTGAGAAAGAAGAGGTCAACAAAATCTGTACCTGTCCCACAACAACCCGAACTAGAACTATAAAAAAAGATATGCCAACAATGGAAATAAATCCTGAAGTGGTTAAAGAAAAGAAAAATGTAGGAAGGTAGATGAGAACTCCAAAATAAGGCCAGAACAAAGATGAAGATTTACAAAGTAAGAAATGATAGTCAAATTTACTGGTCTTTAACTACAAACATAGCGAAATCAAATAATCTGATGTGGACAGCACACGACTTTCCTTGTACGCCTATTAAATTACATATGCTCATTTTTTGTTGCACTTCATTTAAACTAATTTAATTTGAAAGTAAGATACGATCCTCTAATTCTTTAATAAAGTGGACAGTAACATAATTGCTAAAATATTAGTTAATATCAAATATTTATACGATTATTAATTCAACAATCTTACCTGAAATTTTAGGTTAGAGTAAAAGTCCCTTTATTACTCTTTAAATAAATATTCTTATATCTATCTAATATTATGTTTTTTAAAAATAATTATGATGTAACCACCAACAAAATGAAAATAAAAACGAATAATCAGATATTTCACCAAATCTGATGGGGATACCCATCAATGGTGGTCTACTTCCTTGTACGCCTATTAAATTACAAATACACATTTTTAAAAGTACATAAAATTTTATTCCACTAATAATAACTTCTGATCTTTTTTCCTTTTTTTACTATTGAATTATTATTTATTGTAAAACTTTTATTACAATCAGAGGTTATTATTATTAATTAATCAATATATTTAGATTAAAAAAAAGAAAAGTTAAAAAAAAAGGTGAAATCGAATTCGAACCGATGTGCCTTACCCTAAAATCTAAATATTTCATTAATCAAAATTTTATTTGGCTATAAAACCAATGAAAATAAGTGTCACTTATGATAAAACGTTGAAAAGCTCTCTATGAGAGCTTATTACTGCAATTAAGAAAAAGTCCAAAATCCATTTTTTTTTTGATTTTGGTCTTTTTTGGGCACTTTCGCAATGAACTTTTTTGGTTTATTTGATTGCAATCAAAACGGAAGGTGCACAACTAGATTTTACAACAGTCCTAAATCCAAAATTTCAACATACTACGGCAAATCGTTTTTGAGTTATGCGAGATGCATACGTACGTACAAACGTAACATCGAAACTAGTCAAAATGGATTCAGGGATGGTCAAAATGGATACTTCCGCTAAAATGTGAAAACCTTGATGTTTTTGCGATCACATTACTTCGAACAAGGAAGTAAAAATGGAACACTGATTGTAAAATACGTAAGAACGAAAATGGTCAAAAAACCTAATAATTTAAGAAAATCAATAGGATTTCATTTGATTAAAAAAAAAATAATAGGAAATGAGGAACTGATAAACGAACCCCTAATTGGAGTAAACGGTCTCCTAATTTCCAATACAGAGTCCAAATTATCAAATTAATTTTTTCACTTACTAATCCATAATTCGATATATAGTTTATAGTCTTTTCAGGCACAATATTGACGTGTACAGTGAAATTCCACCAGTGCAAATAAATAATATCGATGTCTCGTTTTGTATACTCAATTTCAATATGGCCCGTGACAGTAGCACCGTTCAGTGTTACTCAGTGCGCGGAACGTATGAGAACATTGAACATAAAATAGTTGCCATCGATATCAATGAGCAAGTTTTAATATTTTTTAAACGCATATGTCTCCAGTGGGTGGGTATCTTTTTTTTTTTAGATGAGGTTTTACTTTCTAATTTAGTTACTAATAGATTGAATTATAATAAGGTATTTTTAAAGTATTTGAAAAATTTATCTTAAGTTCTTTTGAAGTGTAGCATTACTATCCTTCAGTTGTTCTTTTAAAGAAAAACTATTATCGTCGGAAAATTAGACCACCTTAGAGCATCTCGAGAAACTACTGTAATACTTCACTACAAACTTAATGGTGTGTCACTTGTACTTAATTATCATTGTCACAACACAGGTATTGAGAAGTCACTGTTTTGTATGAATTATTATCACATATAAGCCTAATTAAATATTGGCGGCCGAACATGGTATAGCAACTCAGATGCGAACTGGCGCACAGTATATCGACCCGCTGATACAGACATCACTACCGCCGCGAAGATGACCACGCAATTCTCCCACCATAGCGGGGCTGCAGCTCCACCACTCTCAAGCTCCAATAAAAGAGCGTGCATCAAGAGTGTGAAAGCAATTTACCGTCAACTATCACCTGTAGAAGACAAAGAAGAAGTTCCCTGGCCGGCTCAACGTGGGACATCCCGGCGGATGCTAATATCCCCGCCGGAGCAGCAAATCTGGCCGGTCCGCCAAGGAAGCCGCTAGACACAGACGCTACCTTCCCGCTACAGCTCCAGCTCGCCGGGCTTCAATCGCCCTGGCCGCGGCGGACTCAGCAGCAGGAGCCGGCCCAGCGAGGAATCGCTCGGGTAGAATCGCCTCGGCCGCGCCGGCGAAGGACGACCGACGCCGACCCGATACTGCGGGGCTCTGGGGCCCGCCACTGCCACGCTGTAGTGGGAACCCAACTGCCGCTGAGGGAAAGCCCGGTAGGATTTCAACGGACGAGCCGATTTCGCCGGAGACCAGCTTCCAGACTCAACGGATCTTCTCAGAGCTAACACAAAAAACGGCCCTTTTCAGGGCCACCATAAAGTTATGAATTACATGCCGTCAAAGCCATTCGGCGACAAAATATATCTTTATATCGTCATACCATGAGGTATAATTTAATTTACAAAATTTTCAATTCGAGTAAAATTAATCTTGCCCAAATATATACATACTTATAAATTGTGGGTAGAGACATCGTATCAAGTATATTTATACACCATTTTTCTTGTCTCAAAGAAACTTTTAAAATGATCTATCACATAAAAGGTGTTAGCATTTAAAATTTTTGAGTTACAACACCAGGGCAACCCCCCAAGAAGGGTTGAAATTTTATCTCTCGCCAAAAGGTAAAGGGTACGTTATCCTGAAAATTACAATATTCTATCTAGAACGGTTTTAAAGTAGTTGAGGAGTTTCCATATTTTTGACTCATTCTGTATATCATTACAATAGTGTTCTGTAATTGTAATTAAATTTAGGAAACTTTTTTTGTATAACAATAGATTTGTCAATCCAGGATATATTGTCTTGTTGAATCTTGTTAAATATTAGCAAACGAATATTTTAGTTTAATAAATAAATAAAAAAACATTTTTAAATGGTAGACACAGTAATTAAATTTCAATACCCAGCTAATCATTAATAGCTGTCTTTAAACAGCTGTATGAAAGAATTTTATTTTTATACTTGTCATATACTTAGAATCTGTTGTTTTCTTTAGTTAAATGAAATTAAAAAAACATTAGCAATTTTTGTAGTTTTTTTAAAAATATAAACTTTCAAATTTCAATACACAGCTTAAAAAGCCAATGAACACAGTTTTTAATTGTTTTAACAAGGGGTGAGTGATATCGTCTGAAATAAAATAGTAAGTTTGACTGGCGTAAATCTGACGTTAGCTTTTTTCTGGATCATTAATATTCACCATATAAGCTTCGAAGCTTGTACATGAGAATATGAAATGGAGTTTCCGTTGCATTTGAGAAATGCCATGCCTGTTTGGGATTCAAACCAAACCCCGTATTTTCCGATGAAAGGCCGAGACGCTACCATTCTGCCACGGAGGTCAGCAGAACTTCATACGGCGGAAATTTAGTATGGAACTTCATCTTAACTAAGTCCCAATATTAACAGATATGACGGAGTTAGGTAGTCATGAGTCGGAATTATTAACAGTCATGTATCTGCTCTTACAGTGACAGTTATGTGCCATTATGTGGTTATTCATGAATTCGGTTTACGCCTGGATAAACGAAATAATTAAACTTTCAATCATTCAACTCTGCATTCTCACCCACATGAATCGGCAAAGTATTAAAATGATTACATATATATGTATATTTGTTTTTATACTTAAAGTTACATAAGTTGACAGAATGGTTACCAAAGTCTTTTGTAGTAAGATTGTAAAAATAATTACTGTTTCTTTTTGTGATAAGAAACAAGTAACTTTAAGTTACCTAAAGATTTAATAGTAATAATTGTAAAAATTTTAAATAAATTAGTTTTTTTTTCACTAATTATTATTTATTTATTTTAATTTTCTTTTTTAGTAAAATCTCTGCTCTGTCTCTAAACTTCCGATAAATTTTACCTTAAAATGTTATAAATTTGACATCAAGACACGGTGGTTCGTATTTATGAAAAATCTGATATGGGCATCGCATGACTTTCTTGTACGCCTATTAAATTACAAATACACATTTCTTTAAAATGAGAAGCACATAAAATTTTATTTCATTAATGACTTCTGTTCATTAATAACTTCATGTTTTTTATTGTTATTATTGAATTATTATTTATTGTAAAAATCTTATTACAATTAGAGGTTCATAATTATTAATAAATCAATATATTTAGGTTAAAAAAAAGAAAAGTTAAAAAAGGAAATGAAATCGAATTCGAACCGATGTGCCTTCCCCTTGTAAGATCCAAATATTTCATTAATTAAAGTTTTATTTGGTTATAACTCTGGAACCAACGAAAATAAGTACCACTTATGATATATCGTTGAAATACTCTCATTGAGGGCTTATTACTGCAGCTAAGAAAAATTCCAAATTTTTTGGATTTTCGATTTTTTTTGGACACTTTTGGCTCATTAGATTGCAAAAAAAGGGGACGTGCAGAACTAGATGTTACAAAAGTCCTAAATACAAAGTTTCAACATTCTCCGGCTAATCGTTTTTGAGATATTCGAGATACATACACACGTACGAACAGACGTCACACCTAAACTAGTCAAGATGCATTCAGGGATGGTCAAAATTGATATTTCCGTTTAAGTCTGAAAACAGAAATTTTTCGCGATCACAATACTTCCTTTACTTCGAACAAGGAAATAAAAAACGTTGGTCTACATGAAAAAAGTTTAATAAAAATAAATTATAATTTTATTAAAATTTTGTCTTCCGATAAACAAGAACTTCATCAATTTTTAATCATAATAATAATAACAATAAATTTAAAAAAAATGATCTTTGGCATTATAAAAATCTTTGCCAATTATCTAATACCTTTTCTTCTTCTTCTGTTCCCTACACCGTGCTTACATAGTTCTTGATAATTTATATTGTCACATTTTTTTTTTTTTTTTTATAAAAGTGGTCCTATATTAATTATTTTAATATAATCTGACTTTGGGTAGCTAAGTATACTTAATTCTACTTTCTCACTTATAACTCAATGGATGGACAAAAAAGATTCAATTTATTGGATATTTTGCAATATCACAAAATAGAGAATAAATATTATACATTTTTAATTTTCAAAAAGAAAATAATTGGGGAACTATATATATATATATATATTGTTTATATATATGTATATATATAGTTATATAAACAAAATGGTAATAAAACGTTAATTAGTATAATGAAAAAAAAAAAATCATAAAAATTAATCTTATTATGCTACACATTCGCACATGCTAACACACACACACAAATTCACGTAAATGTGATGAACGTATTTTTGAATTCATTTTCAGTACATTAGCGTGGAAAGGCAGATTAGTAGGAGGGCTTAGGTCAAGGCCCAACCAACGAACCTTTTACCTGTCCAGGACGGCTACTGACGGAGGTAGTGTAGAGGTGGTGCGTATTGATCCTATTCTACTCCTCATGACTAGTTAATGATCCACACGACAATCCGTCTGCAAAATAGCATGACTGCGCCCGTCCGTCCGTCGCCTGTTCATAAACCATTCCGACATCACATCAACGGTAACGGCAATGGAAGGCAACGGGGCAAGCCAACACAATGGAATATTCAGAGGACCCAATGTACACTAAAACATTGCGTAGGTACAGTTGAAACTGTAAACAAACCCGCTAGGCCTATATTTGTTCATATACAGTACATAGTAAACCTGCATACACAAAAAGCGACCGAACAATATTGACTTTTACAATATTGTTTAGCCAACTGAATGCGCAATTTACGTCTAAATTAAAACTGAATAATTCGGTGTGCATTAAGGTACGAATAAAATATTAAATAAGTATTAAAATTTTAATCTAATATATAAATTTTTAAATAAAATGTTCCGCAACAGAAAACAAAAAAGAGTTCTATTTGCAAAAACATGGATCGAATGTAAATTTTTCTGACTATAAATAATTCGATAAAATTCATAAAAAAAGTATTCGTAATATGAGACTGCATTATGTTATTAGCAGATACAGACCATTACTATTATTATTATTATTATTATTATTATTTCAAACCGTACCCCAAGGGGAATTAATTTTCATTTCCTCCTAATCACTAAACAAATATCATTCTCTTAAAAGCTTCCATATATATATTTTAACAGACGAATATAGTACTTGAATCTATTTTCTGAGATATTGAAGTATTTGTACGTCTATTTAATATTAAAAAAAATTCAATAGGTAACTTAAAACCGGTTCTAAAATACATATCTACATAAATATATTTTTACAATCGGTCTATAAAGGTAATTTGCGCTGTAAATAAATTGAATTTAAATAAGGAAAATAATTTCTTATAAGATTACCAAACTTCTTTCATTATTACTATTATCGCCATTAATTTACAGCTACTTCCATCAAAAGGGGTTGTTGGGTTAATTTAATTACTCATAATGTAGTTCTGGTAATGGGCAAAGGATTTTTTTTAAAAAACCTAGTCATATTCTCAGGAAGCTCTTTTGAAGGAAAATCAGTTTTTTAGTGTATATCTTTAACCTGGTCAACGCAAAACCGTTCGTCAATTATATGATTTTCCCATCTTAAATCCATCATTCAAGGAATTGTAAGCAAGATAGGAGGAATCCACCAGTCCGAGAAAGGACCTTTAAATACATATTTCGGTTTGCATTTTGTCTTGTTTCAAGAACAAATCGTCTCTTTCTTACGCCACTCATCCATTCTTCTTATCCTAAATTCCCTTCTTACTGGGAAACCTTTGCTATTTTCCATTAGTTCGAAAGATTATCAATCAAACATATCCGTGCAAAATGTTTAGGAGGAATCTGTACAGTTATTTTGTTTAAAATTTATTATGTAAGTCCGCAAAATATTTCCAGCGCATCTCCCGCTTTTTCTGCCATATAGTCTGTAGCCCGGGCGAAAAACTTGAAAAGCTAGTCATACAAGGAAAGATTGAGGACAGCAGGTCACGGGAAGACCACGGAAAATATGATTGGACCAAATTGAAGAAGTGGCTGGAGAAATGCTAGGCACACAGATTCGAATAGCAGAGGATTGTAAGCTATGAAGGATAATTGTTAGCGGGATATGAATCGGGGGGTCACCAGCACTCTGAATAAAAATCCTAATCTCAGGCTGATTTGATTAATGAAGGGGTAAAGCTGGGCCTCGTACCTTCTAATATACGCAATGCTGAGACATGTCTAACATGTCTTTTTTTTAACATCAGCCATTTGATTGGTTCATTATTACCTTTCATTCCTTTCCTTTTTGTGATAATCTTTTAACTCCAACATACGAGTACTTACTAAATCCTAAGTTTTCAGCTAAATTTCTAATATTGCAATCTTTGTCTTCTTTTACCGTTTCTACCCTCTAAAAATCTATCTTTTCCAAAAAATAATTAAATTTGGATGTCTTATAAATGAACTATCAACCTAGTTTGTCTCTTTACAAAAATCTGGTCACAAAGATCTTTCCTCTCCTCTCTATTTTATCAACCCAGCTAATTTTCAACATCCTCTTCTTACACCAAATTTCAAAGGCCTCAGTTATTTTCTTTCGTGCTTACCCAATTTACTCCTTTCAAGTTTTCTTAGGTGCTATTGTCCGAGAATATTTTTAACAATCGTTTTCTAATTATTCGATTACTATAAATTT
This sequence comes from Lycorma delicatula, assembly GCF_047948215.1. Taxonomy (NCBI): domain Eukaryota; kingdom Metazoa; phylum Arthropoda; class Insecta; order Hemiptera; family Fulgoridae; genus Lycorma; species Lycorma delicatula. The sequence continues at coordinate 114,888,189 of NC_134462.1, forward strand.
TTGCATAAAATTTCTTGAATTACTTTGATTTTCATTTTTTAATTCTTTGCAATTTCATATCGTAAATAATTCTGTAATTCTCCTTTTTGACATTTCATTCCTTTTTGTTCTATCCTTATTTATTGTCAGAATGAATTTTCTCCTGGAAATTAATTAATGGTACTCAGAATTTCTTTCAACTTAATTTTGTTTTCTGCCTAAAGAGCAACAATCTCATCAGCAAATATTTGTTTTTTCTCCTTGAATAATTACTTCATTCTCAATTTTATGTTTCAAATCCTAAATTACTTCTTCTATAGACAAATTGAAAAGCTACAGTTACAATAAGCAATGTATAATTCTTTTATTTTGTAAACTGAAAATTTTGTTTTGTTTAATACCAAGTTAAAATTTGATATATTTTGATTTTAATAACTTCAAAATTATTCCGTTTATATTTAGTTTCTGTGCACATTATTCAAATCATTTTATGCAGAATCAAATTCACTAAAAACTTTATGTGTTTATTACCCATTTAACAAAGTTACTTTACGCTAAACATAAAACATGATTTTGAAGCCGAATCTTTTGTTTTTTACTCCAGATTTTTAGACAATTAAAAATAAAATTTTGGGACCTATATTTTTTCTATTTTTTCGTCAGATTTCATATAAAACCGCTAAATGTACCCTTCAATTTGGGTGTCAAGAATTACAATCTGACTTAATTTTAGCTAACTAAGCTTTTCCAAGCTTACATTTATAAAAAATCTATTCTTTATTTTCACCATGTTCTGAAAGTTTGTTACATTTTTCATGAATCATCCAATATTTCAGTCCAATTTTGTTTAAAATATTTTCTTTTATATATTTTTTTGTATTTTAAAACAATTGTTCATGTTAAATTTAATATAACTTCAAAATATATAGTTATTACTCATCGAGATTAATTCCTTCAGAAAGTTTAGGCTGTCCACTAATTTTTTCCCTGATTAATTATTTTCATAAATCACTCAAAGTGATTTACATATCTCACAGAAATAAGTGATTGGTTACTTATTTATCTGTATTGTTAAGTAGTTACTTTATTAGATATAATAACTTTTTGTACATTAATAAAGTATTTTAAATTATTTATTGTATCACTATTTGTGTTAATAAATCCCCCACCCCCCATGAAGATTTATATGAATAAAACATTTGAAACAATCGTGTAAAATAACACGCGAATAAAAACATTAAACTGTTATCTTTAATGAACGTCTAAATTGCTCAGTTAAATGTAAAAATTAAAAAACATGGTGTACATTGTAATAGATATGTAGAAGCTTTTTGCAGAATAAAAGATTATTGAGAAATGCTTAAAACTGGCCAACTACTTAAGAAAAATAGATCTATAATACATATTTTATACTTAAATTTATGAATAATCAATCTTTGCTAAACCAAATAGTTAGTTATTTTTAAAAAAATAATAATATCCACATCTAGTGAACCAGATAACGGAACTCTTTGCGTATAATGTAACAAATACAATAGGAAAACATACAAAACAACAAAAACATTTGGTTAGAAAAACGGCCTTATTATACTTTTTAATGAATTACCGACCTACTTGAAAAATCTTCCCAACAATTTATTTAAAACACATTTAAACGATTTTATTTTATAAAAACAATATTCTCTATCGATTACCTATTAAATAATACTAATTTAAAAAAATGTAATGTGCCACCACATGACTTTCTTGTACGCCTACATTTGTACATATACACATTTTGTTAAAATGAAAAGTGCATAAAATTTTATTTAATTAATAACTTCAGATTTTTTCATTGTTATTGAATTATTATTTATTGTAATTTTTTTTAATTATATAATTACTAATAATCTATATAATTAAAAAAAAGAAAAGTTAAAAAAGGAGATGAAGTCGGATTGGAACCGATGTGCCTTCCCCTTATAGGATCCAAATATTTCATTAATTTAAATTTTATTTAACTATAACTCTGGAACCAATGAAAATAAGTAACACTTATATCGTTAAAAGCTCTCAATGAGGGCTTATTAATGCACTTAAGAAAAAGCCAAAAATCAATTTTTTTTGATTTGGGGCTTTTCTGGACACTTTTTGTCAAGTCGATTGCAATTCAAAAAGGGAGGTGCGCAAATAGCTGTTAAAACAGTCCTAAATCCAAAATTTCACATCCTACGGCTAATCGTTTTTGCGTTATGCGAGATACATACGTACATACACATACATACATACGTACGTACAGACGTCACGCCGAAACTAGTCAAAATGAATTCGGGGATGGTCAAAATGGATATTTCCGTTGAAATCTAAGAACTGAAATTTTTCGTGATCACAATACTTTCTTTACTTCGTACAAGGAAGTAAAAAACTGTGATTTTTTTTTGCATTCTTTCAACGTGCATAAAAATGTCGTCAAATAATATGAGAACGACGACTGGACCGCGGGCCTCTATACGTAGATTATACGCACATGTTATACATTTTTTGCTGCTATATGGAGTCACGGTCTGGTATACAGCACTGAGAAGAGACCGAATTAGACGAGATCTGGTAGGTGTGCAGAGGAAAGTGGCGCTGAGAATAGCTTGCGCTTATTCATCGGTGTCCATGCAAGCCTTATTTGTGGTCACAAGTGTGCCTCTGCTACAGCAAACGGTAAAAAAAATAGTTAAGTAGCCGAAGGGATGAGCAACGAGGGCTCCCGTAGAGAGCGTCCTCGTAAGACGTCGTAGAGAGCGTAGAGAGCTAATAACAGAATGACAGAACAAATGGATGACAACAAGGAAATGTGAATGAACTCGGTGGTTAATTAAAGGGAAAGGGCCGTGGTTCAGGAGGAGGTTTGGTGAGCTGAATTTTTGGTTCGGTCAATTCTTTATCGGCCACGATTCCTTCAGGGCGGACCTCTTCGCGAGCCACAGGGCAGAGAGCCCAGAATTTTTTAACACTGTGGTGATACGGCGATCACGTATTTTTCTCATGTATCCGCTGAGAGGAAGAAAGACAAGAATGTACCAGTATAATTTGGTGGGAGGGGGGGGGGGGGTAGACCCTGACAACGTGATTGCTGTGTTACTAATTGGAGTGAATAAATTTCCGACGGTGTCCGGTTTTATGAATAAGGTGCTGCAGCGGAAGAAAAGGGATGCGTCGAGGAACTTCAGGAACTAGTGGAGTGACATAAGACCGAGTCCCGGCCGCCGGGTGGAGCTCTGGGAAGGATATAGTCGGGTCTGGTTCTCCCTTCCGGAGGTTAGAGGCATGCAAGCGGAAAGACTGAGACAAGATCATAAACTGACGCAACAGTAAAAGTCCTTTGACCAGGTGAAGAACTGGACCGGAGAGCGAAGGGGTGATAGACAGCCTTCTGCGGAGCCATCGTTCGTCGAGCTTGTGCAGATAGGCGATGGGGATGAGGCACGAGGATTCTTGACCCCCAGAACTCAAAGGCTCCCCCGGGTCGTGCTATGCTTAATTGCTGATCCAACCTCGGGTGGGGAGAAACGGTGGATTAGAAGTTTTAATCAGTAGGGTGCGGGCACACATAGACTCTAATTAAAAAAATCTAGCCGAACCCGTGCGATTCCGACACTCCCCCACTTGTGAGGGGTACGTAACTGGTATTTCTCTGCAACACCGACAAAAAATTAAAAAAGTAATATTCTCTAGCGCCTTCTGAACTGTAAATTATTTTGTTGTATTTTATTATATTTAATGTATTCATTTTAACTTCAGACGTTTTGATTTTAATAACTAATGTAGATTTAAATTATATTTATTTTTTATCATATGATTATGTTTTTTTTAACCGGTCAGTACTTTCCATCCAGCCAGAACTAGCCTAGACTATCTCTGTGTTCGTTATCTTCATGGTTGTGGGAATAATAATGAAACTAAATTACAAAAAGAGAATAGTAGAATCTATATAAACTAAAGTACACAGACTTTTGAACAGGAGATGTTCACAAATTCCCTCCCAAAGGGGATGGAGCCTCGTTTTACGGCATAAAACCTTCTCTGGGATAACATAAATGTATCCTGAAAATGTTCAAGCAATCGGTCGGTTGTTTCTTGCTTGATGCTGCTGCAAACGAACAGACAGAACCAGCCACAAACTTTCGAATTTATATACTAGATATTTGTAATTTTTCTTACAATTATTTGATGTATACAATCACATCAATATGATGAATGGTATTATTTACCGATCTGAATAAAATATCTATTTATTTTTATAAAGATGAAAACCGTGATAAAGTGTAACGTTAACAATATTCAATCGTAATATAAAATTTGCATTAAAATTAGTTTTAAGCATACAAATAAAACAAATGTATCTATGAACGAAAAATTGTCATAACAGGTAAAATAAATTATAAAAGTTTGAAACACTGAAATATTGAAGTACTTAAAAATAAGATAGTTAAGGGATTTGAATTACATTACAACTAGAAACAATCCTGCTATAAAATGTACATAACAATAAGATATAATCAAACAGTAATGAGTTCTCATAAAATTCGGCGAATGATTCTCATCATCTCAAGGGATCACCGATTTATCACAATCCAGTGGTCGTGGTAGTTGTAGCGGCAGCCCTTCTCTTCCAGTTAGTGATTCTGTCTGAAACTCATTCATCATTTACCCTATCTATAGTAATATAACAATCATGAAAACAGTACAACTACTGACTTCAAATGACATAAAGAACAGCAACACATCTTACTGTATAACCATATATAAGCAACTATCGTATTTCGAACTGGTTGAAAATTTGAAAAGAGAAATATATTATAAAAAGTCTAGATGATATTACGGATTAAATTTTTTTTTTTAAGTGTCATAACCATAATAATGATTAAGGAAAAAAGCATCCAATATCACGCTTGTAAACAAATGGGATGTAATTTCTAGATTTTTTTGTCAGCAAACCCAATGTACGATTGCACCTCAGCATGGCCGGCTCATCGAAATATAAATCATAACTATAAGTAAAACATTCGCTTTTTTCATCCTGAACAAACCGACTACACAATGAGCATCATTAGTCTGAGAAAGCAATTGTGATTGGTGCATCTTGTAACACTGATGTTTTACACGCATAACATCAATAAAAGTCACTAAGTTAGATAATATAAAACAACATATTAATCTACTTTTAATATTATAAAACGTGCGTATGTTCATTGATTCATTGCAGATCGGAAGAAAGATGGACTATACCGACAAATCATGAAAATATGTAAAAAAAAAAACATTAAGGACAGTGGAATAGACAGTTAGTACGAATTCATCTAATTTGGTTATTATTATTATATTATTATTACTCGTTTTGGGGAGTACTTTCAATCTGTATTTCAGTCTTTTCCAGAGGATGTACAAGCGGATACCTCTTCAACGTCCAAAGATCGGATGAACTGTGCTGAGCTTGATATACCCTATGTCAGCGTCGAATTAGTATTAACCACCATTAACGGAATTAATCACAAGGCAACCAGTGGACCTGATGGCATACCACCATATTATTAAAGGCGTCAGCAGCGTGATCGCTACTATTCTGGCCTCATTGTGCAACTGGAGCTTGAAATCAGGAGGTACCTTCCCCAGCCTATGGAAAAAGGCGATCGTTACTCCAATTCCCAAATCTGGTGTCCCCCATATTTCTAATTTCCGCCCTATTTCCGTCCTATCCACCTTTTCTAAAATTTTTGAATCAATCCTAACATCTCATATATCTCAAAATATCCAACATAAAATCTCCGCTTCCCAACACGGCTTCATGCAATCCCGTTCCACAACCACAAACCTCAATTGTTTCCTTGATAAAATTGGTCCTGTTGTTGAATCTCAAGGTCAGGTGGATGCTATCTATTTTGACTTTCAAAAAGCATTTGACAAAATACCCCATTACCTGCTCCAAAAGAAGTTGGCTGTATTTGGGTTCAGTGAACTTCTTGTCAAGTGGATCTCTTCATAATTGAATAACAGAACTTTTGCTGTTAGGTATGCTGGATGCACTTCCCAAAGAGAATTCTCTGCAATCTCTGGAGTTTCACAGAGTTCCAACCTTGGCCCGTTGCTGTTTCTACTTTTTATCAATGATATTACTGAATCCGTCTCTGTTGGTCTGAGTATGTATGCCGATGACCTTAAAATATTTCTTCAGATTAAAAGCTTACGTGATAACCTAATGTTACAACATAATATTAATATAATATTTAATATAATACAACATAATATTTACCAGTGGGCAATGAGAAATCATATGCCGCTAAATTTCTAAAAAAATAAACATATTCCGTTCTCCCGAAAAACTAACATTGCTTGGTATAATTATACAATAAATTCTTTTCCTATTAATACTGTGAACTCCGTCACCGATCTAGGCATACTCCTTGACTCCAAGCTATACTTTCTAAACACGCAGACATGATTATGAGCCGAGCGAAGAGAAATCTTGGTCTGTTGAAATGGATTGCTAGACCTTTTGTTGATCCTCAAACTTGTGTCTTACTCTTCAAGTCACTTGTTCGAAGCCAGCTTGAATATTCCACCTCAACCTGGAATTTTCGAAGAGACTATACATCGAGTAACATTGAATCCATTCAGAACAACTTTCTATCTTGGCTGACTCACAAATTTAACTTCACCATCTTGGCAAACAACAGCTTCAATTACTACATAATTTACCATCTCTTGTACGTCAAAGAGAATACTTTGATTTACTGTTTTTTCATAAAGCATTACACGGCTGTAATCCTACGAAAAACGAAATACAGTTACGTATACCCGGACGCAATATTCGAAACTTTTGGCCTCTTGCATACTCTACACAACTTATCTCACCCACAGATGCGCTTCAACTGCTGTAAACAAATATTATAAAATAGACTTTTTTCAACAGAGGAAGAACTTTGTTTTTGAACTGAGTAGCTTTTACTCCGATATAGTATAGATATTAAAAGCATAAAACCCCATAATACTGGATTACTACAGAACTTCACTAACCCTCTTCTGCTTGACCGTAGTTGTTATATAAATTAAAACAATTTTCTATTAATAAATAAAAAAATATTTTAATAATTAAAATCAATTATATTGTATAACAATGATGTAAATTTCTTTTGTGCCTATTTTACCTGCACATATATATATTGACAGTGCTGTATAAGTAACTGAAATTCTAATTTAATGTAATTGGATGAAGGAGATAAGATGTAAATTTTTGATTATGTGTACATGTTTATCTGTAATCTTGTATTTATGCAAAGACATATAATAATATAATTGTGTGACATAATTAAAACACCAGTTAAACTCTTATTTTTATGAACTAATAATTATATGAGCTATGATTATGAACCAATGACTAATAATTATTATGAACTAATGATTAAATTTTGTCTTTTTAATTTATACTTAATGTATAAATATTTTTTTATGTACTATTGTGTAATATACAAAGGCTGATGATATAGTAATTCTAGCCGAGAGTAAAAAGGATTTAGAAGAACCAATGAACGGCATAGATGAAGTCCTACGCAAGAACTATCGCATGAAAATAAACAAGAGCAAAACAAAAGTAATGAAATATCAAAGATGGACCACTGAATGTGAAAATAGGAGGAGAAAAGATTATGGAGGTAGAAGAATTTTGTTATTTGGGAAGTAGAATTACTAAAGGTGGACGAAGCAGGAGCGATATAAAATGCCGAATAACACAAGCGAAACGAGCCTTCAGTAAGAAATATAATTTGTTTACATCAAAAATTAATTTAAATGTCAGGAAGAGATTTTTGAAAGTGTATGTTTGGAGTGTCGCTTTATATGGAAGTGAAACTTGGACGATCGGAGTATCTGAGAAGAAAAGATTAGAAGCTTTTGAAATGCGGTGCTATAGGAGAATGTTAAAAATCAGATGGGTGGATAAAGTGACAAACGAAGAGGTATTGCGGCAAATAGATGAAGAAAGAAGAATTTGGAAAAATATAGTTAAAAGAAGAAACAGACTTATAGGCCACATACTAAGGCATCCTGGAATAGTCGCTTTAATATTGGATGGACAGGTAGAAGGGAAAAATTGTGTAGGGAGGCCACGTTTGGAATATGTAAAACAAATTGTTAGGGATCTATAATGTAGAGGGTATACTGAAATGAAACGACTAGCACTAGATAGGGAATCTTGGAGAGCTGCATCAAACCAGTCAAATGACTGAAGACAAAAAAAAAAACAAAGGCTATAGTTAGCTGTCCTATTGCACAAAAAATACAAACATATAAATAAATAATTATAATTATTATTTTCCTCTGATACTTTAGCTTATAAATAACTAACACAAAATGCAATAAGGTAGAATGCACATATGTATGTAAGGTGTCAATAAAAAAGATTAGTTACGATAATATAGTAGTAGTAATTAAAAACAAAATTAAGGATATTGTGATTTTAATTAATTTAAGAGAAATTTTGTAAATTAGTTTATTAATGTTAATTTTATATTTTTCAGTTATCATAGTTATATGTTACTGTATATTGTAAAAACATTCTTTTTTGTATATGTATTATGGAATAAAAAATTATTATTATTATTATTATTATATTTGACCTGACAATTAACACCGATCATTTACAAAAATTGAACAGCTATTTTAATGAAAAACACGCATCTAATGCCAGGTTTAATAAAAAAAAGTACGAGGTGAACTGGTTTAACATTGCCTTATTCACTAAGGCGACCATATTTATTCATATAATTATTTTTAAAAAAAAGTCATTTAGATGCTTTTCATGAATAAACAGTTATTAAAATGATGCCAGAAGGAAAAACAAAATTGATAAATCTAATCTAGTGTTTCGATTCACTTCACTTACAGCACTAGATTTAGAATTGACATAAGTAATAACAATTTTCGATAAAATAAACCGATCTTTTATTTACATTTTTTCTTTTTCATTTTATAAATCCACAACATAAAACTGATATTTAATAAACTAAGAACAAATTTTTTAAAAATTAACAATTAAAAGAGAAAATTTTAATAATTTATTCAAGTGGTGAGGTAATAATAGAAAAAACGCTCGTGACAAAAATAAAAAAGCAGTAAAACTGAGTAGTGAAAAAGTTTAAAAATGTAGTTAATAAATATACAACAGTAATATGCAACTGCCGGGTTATAATTTAAGTAATTAGTTATTTATGTAAATAAATACTATACAAGAAATTAAATAGTTTATATAATACTGTATAATTCTACAAAACAATAGCATTCAACAATTTTAGCTTACAAATTAAAGTTCAAACTATTTTTATTGATTATAAGTATTGGCTTAAAATAAATAAAAATAAAAACATAGATTCTATTAAATAGATATCAAAACGATTTCAAATTTTATTTTTGTGTTTTATTTTTTAAAATCAGGTTTCTATATTGTGTGGGTTTATTATTTATTTAGAAGTAGGTAGAATTTTTTGTAGCAATTTATTATTTATTTTATTAATTTTTTTTTGAGATGACGATCATCGACAACTTTGGACATTTTTCCCTGTGTGAATGGATATTTGTAATGTTCGAAAAATGCCATGCCTGACTGGGATTCGAACTCAGGACCTTCGGATGAAAGGCTGAAACGCTACCACTCTGCCACTGTAATCGGCAGTTTTATTATCTGAGCATTATCCACGAATTTTAATACACAAATAAAGAGCTATATTAAATGGTTATTAAAATAAAATGTAAAACAAAATTACGCTCAAAAGAAACCGTTAACAGAAATTATTCACGAAATCGAAAACTAGATAATAACAATAGAAAAATAACAATACAAGAAGAGAATTAAATAGTGTAGTAAAGGAATGTATGGATTGCAGATGAATTTTTGTATGGTAGATAAAAAACTAAGAGATGGACTAATTGATGAAAAAAAAAAACCAAAAATCTTTGGTGCAACTGGAGAACATGGAAAAAATATGTGATAAATTCAACTGAATACGTGATCTTATGGTTATCAGGAAAAAAGGACGATATAATTGTTGCGTAATTAATAACAACATAAATTTTTAGTATAAATAATTGGTAACAATAGAATTACATTTAAAAATTATTTAATCCAATTCCACATTCTCAAAAAAAAAGTATGTATATTTCTCATTTCCGTATTTTTTAACAAAAAAGATCTGTAATTCAGAAGTTTCATCCAATTTGAATAAGAAAAAATTATTTATAAAATAAAATAAACGACTGGATCATACAAATTGAAAGACTTGGAAGAACTGAAAATAACACAAAAAGACATCAAAGAAGATTAACCACTGAGAAATAAATACAAAAGATCATGGAAAGACAAAAACAACAAAGCAAATATTTTTAATAAAAGAAACAAAACACTGGGAAATGATGAAGAAGATGTGGAAGAAAAAGGAACTTAAAACAATCAATGAATTCAAATAAAGTAGTCCGTAGTGGATAAAATGACAAAAAGGTTACAGATGGACTAATTTGAAAAAGAGAAAAAAGGCTGAAAATAACAGACTGTTTTAAAGAGGTTAAGTAATACGTGTAAAATTATAGTACCAGAAATAAAGATGTAGAAAATAGGAGTGATTATAAACATATGATAAAAAGAACAAAGACCTCCGTGGCGCGAGTGGTAGCGTCTCGTCCTTTCACCCGAAGGTCCCGGGTTCGAATCCCGGTCAGATATGAAAAGAAGGAAAAAACCCTGACAACACAGTTGTATAACTTTTCCGTCGACGCAACAACTGTGGGTTGTTTCTGATGGGAACGGCTTACCCACAACTTATTTAAAAATATTTATCATTTTATTTAAATATAATAATTTTTTTTCGTTTATTTAATCCAATGATTCTAATTAAAGCGCACGCGGATACCGTATTTAATTCTCGCGGGTGTAGCGGTACTAGCGGCGACGGTCGGCACTAACTAAACTAATATAATTTCACAACTTACATAGAACAAATTTCGCTTGTACTGTCGGCGGACTAATGTAGCCGCGAGGCTTAACACACCAGGTACCAAGTCGACCGGGCGATCGAGTTCGAGACCTGATTAGACCGAATTACACTAGTTTTTACGCTTTAAAAATTATTCATTTATTTAATTCTACTGCTCACTTCTGACGTCACAACATAACAGATTAAAACAACATTTTTTGGGGTGACGGTGCGATTTTGTAATCTTTTATTTTTGCAGATATTGTTATTTTTTAATCATTAACAAATGTGCCTAAGAAAAATATGACCTTAATTAGGCGAAATATCGAGATGCCGAGGGTGAAGTTGCTTTACACCCTCACCCCCTTGACCTTTTAAGTTGAAAATTTAATGGCAGTCAGTATCCCATATATAGAAGTAATCTGACCAAGTTCGGTCAAAATGAGTTCAGAAGTTGTGGAGATATAAGGTGATTTAGAGGCCAACACCGAATACATATATGCGTGCGCACGTACATACGAACATTAAAATAATGTTAATGTTAACCGGGTAATTTCTATCCGGTTTTTTGGGTTTCTTAGGTATCAAAACTTCAAGATCCGGTGAAGATCGCATATGGCTAAATTGGACCGATTACAATACTTTTTCTTCTAGATCTATAGCTCAACTATAGCGCTATCTAGATGGGAAAGTAAAAGAAAAATTAGAAGAAGAGAGCATAATTGTAAGTTTATGCTTGGTCCTGAGAGAATAGAAAGAATTAATATATATATATATATATATATTAATGGAGATGGTTACTTTATTTTAATTCAAATGTTGATTAGTTTTTCTATTAAAAAATAAAAATGATACAAAATGCAATGTCATGCTCATTTAATTACATATGAAGCACAATTAATTAATAATGAAGATATCATCTAGTGTATAATATTTATCATACAGAACTGATAAAAAAAAAATACTAATGACTTTTTTATTAGATTTCTTTTTATGTTCGAGGGTAAGAAACAGAAGGGAAGGGGAAATTTTATTTCATATACAGATGTAGTTATATGAAATGGGTTTAGTGATTAAAAGTGAGGCGTGAATCGACATATGGTATTACACATTAATAATACAATAATAATAACAACAATGCGTTTCGTTGATGACACACGTCATCATAATGATCAACGAAACATCAACATCATTATTATCATAAGATAAGAATATTATTTATTAAAAAAAAAGATTGTACTGAATGGTAGATTTTTGGAAGGGAAATATAGACGTTCAAGGAATAAAAAAAAGAAGGAATTCGGTTGATTAAAGAATCAAAAATCTTTTCATAACAATGATATTGGTTTAAAAGAGTAGTGCACTATATACAGAACATACGAGTACAGAGAACCAATAACTATATGAGTACCGTATTACCGATAGTGCAAACACTTTTATTTCCATCAAAAAATAAACACCCCCTGATGATTGTGATGCATGATTTTTTTTTCTTAGTTGAGCTGATATATAATAAAAGAAAGAAAGAGACAGAGATGGTGAGAACGAAAAAGAAATACGATGACGACGACTTCTGATCCATTCAGACACCCATTCATCTAAAGCAAGAGTACCGTAAGAACAATGGCGTTAGACGCGGGGTGCCAATGACTCAGAACGGCCGAACCCTCTTCAATAAGACTTATCCATTCCCCGTCCCCCTTTTGAACAATTCCCTGGCCTCCGACAACTTTCCTTCGGTTAAAACTACCACTATTCACTTACATTTCTATTCTAAAGGCCTAACGCCAAGTGTTAAATTACATAGGGACTTATGTTTCTTTAATCAATATCACGCCGCATCGAGTAATCATATCACATACACACGCACGTGTACACGCGTACATAAAAGTATATATTACGAAACTTCGATTTTCGAATCCATTTAATTGCGATCTTATAGTGGTTCATACGTAATACACCATAACTGAACTGTATAATACAAAGTAGAGCTTTTTAATGGATATTATTAAGAATGGAGGATTGAAGAAATACTTTGCCGCCGAATATTTCAGTCATTTTTCTAAATATTATGATTATTAAAAACGTAATTAAAAATCTGATGTGGACACCGAATGAGTTCCTTGTATGCCTTTTTTTTTCGTAGAGGAAAAAGCTCTGCCAGCCGCCGCCATGCCCGCTCTGACGGCAAGTGCGGGGCTCTCACCCGCTAAAATACCTCCCCCTGTAGTCACGCAGGGGACAGACCTAATCCACATTGTATGTACACAGCCCCTGCGCAACCACCCGGGCGCTCTTGTCACCGAAATAAAATAGCCAGAGCGATGTCCCCAGTGGATCTTCGGCAAACGACGACTCCGAGGATCCACCGCCGATCACCCCCAAAGGCTGGCCGCTTATAGCCGTCCGGCATCGGTCTCTCCGCCTCAGGTCAACTGCAGTCTTCCAGTCTGCCTGCCACTCTCCACGGCTGCCTTGTTTCTAATTATGGCTGACACCGCAGTCCTCACTTTCGTCCAAGCATCTCTGTCGGGCAACATCACACTTACATTATCCAAGTTTACTGCGCCGTTGTTCATCATGTATGCCTATTAAATTATATATACACATTTTTAACAGTACATAAAATTTTATTTCATTAATAACTTCTACTTTTTTTCACATATATATATTTTTTAATATTATTATTGAATTCTTATTTCTTGTAAAACTTTTTACAATCACAGGTTAGTTTTTATTAAATCAATATATGTAAATTCAAAAAAGGAAATGAAGTCGAATTCGAACCGATGTGCTATCCCCGTCTAAGAAATATTTCACTGATTAAAACTTTATTTGCCTATAACTCTCGAACCAATGAAAATAAGTACCATTTATGATATATTGTTGAAGAGCTCTAAATGAGGGCTTAGTACTGCAGTTTAGAAAAAATTCAAAATCCTAATTTTTGGATTTTGGGCTTTTTTGGACATTTTTGGTGAAGTTAATTGCAATCAAAAGGGTAGGTGCTCAACTAGATTCAAAACAGTTCTAAATTCAAAATTTCAACATCCTACGGCTAATCGTTTTTGAGTTATACGAGATATACGTACATATAGATGTCACGTCGAAACTGGTCAAAATGGATTCAGGGATGGTAAAAATTAATATTTCCGTTGAAATCTGAAAAAATAAATTTTTCGCGATCACAATACTTCTTTTACTTCGTACAAGGAAGTAAAAATTATATATAAAAAAAAACAAAACATTTTTTTAATACTTGAATGTGAATAATGAAATTTTATCAGTTTATCTGTATACAAAAATGTTATAAGAGAATTTTCAAAACTAAGTAAACGCTTTTATTCATTTTTTAACCCTACAATCAAATTTTTTTATTCATAATGTGTGGTCTAAGAAAAACTACTTTTGAAAAAAAAAATTAGTTCTAAAAAAATTGTTATTTATTCATAACAATGTACAGTTTATAGTGTTTTACATCGTTTTTATTCGTTATAATCTCTATTCGGTCAGTATCGTTAAAACAAATTTTCCCACAAAATTTCATTATATTTATTTGTGTCTTTAAATTTATTGAAGAAAACAATTACAATACGCAAGGTTATTCAACTAAACCGTCTGGCTATGAGATACGAAATTTTAATTTACCCATTTTAAAAAAAAAAAAAAATTATTAAAAAATCTATTATATCCATTTGCTATTTAATGCTGATTTTATCTGTCGTATACTTTTAGTGGAACTGGTAAAGAAGTTTTATCATATTGAAGTAACTAAGATGTATCGAACAATTTAACTCTTTAGCTTATCGGAAATATTAATAAACAAAAATATTGATATACAAGTAACTGCAGAAATGGTGGAAAAATTAATTGAAAATTAATTTTCATTGAAAAGAATCGAATGATTCTATCACGTGGTAACAAATGAAGATTCAAAAAATCCTACGGTTACTAAATGCAAGAAAGAGCGGAAAAGAAAGTGAAAACAGGTGATAGTAAAAATAATGTAAATAAGACAAAATTGTCGATTATAACCAGATGACGCTCTCGAAAGACAAATGGTGAGAACATTCGAAAATAGATTTGATATATCAATGGATATTTTATGATATTTCAATAGTGTAACTCGGTTACAGTAAAGCTAACGCTATTCTAATACGCAGAATATTATATAACAGTGCATCAACATTTTGAAATCAAAATAACTTTATTTTCCTTTATTTTATGAAAGGTTTTTTATACGGACAGGTTTTTTAGTTCAGTATTGACCATTAAACTTATTAAAGCCGATCGAACGTCTCCATCGAGATAAAACTATGATAACTTTACTATGTGGTTATAAAAATGAATTGCTTGAAACAATTTAAAACGCATTACTACAAATGTATAAATTATATGTTTGTTACGATTCACCATTATTTAATCTTTTTGAATAATATCTGTGGAATATTGATATCAGTCAATGAATAAATTTTACAGTTTTTGTTATGTATTACATTTCAAAACTTACAGTGTATAAAAGGTTAGTGTTGTTAAGTATTGAATAAATACATCATGATGAAGTTATTTGTAAATAACCAAAAAAATTCTGTATTAAAATATACTGTTATTATTTTTTCTTAAAATCTGTTTGAAAATTAATCTATGCTATTATATAAAGAAGAAGAGGGTTTTTCATTGTTCGGGATAAACAAAAATAAATTACCCGATCAATTGGAACAAAATTTTAACCTGTTTCTTGGCGTAACTGAGAAATTTTTAGATATCTTCATCTCAAAGCAGTGCCGGTTGAAGCACAAACTTCACCGAATTCAATTAATGAAGTGTGAACTGCGAGTGTCTATCACTGTATGAGCTGGTTTTTAACTGAATGATTATGAATATCTATAACCCAATTTCTAGATTTTTTGAAATTTCGAGATTCAAGGGTTAAAAGTGACCTTTGTATTTTTTTTTTGAAACTGTATTTTTTAATTTCTCGATCACAAATGAAGAAATCAACCTGAAGTTTGGTGAATGTAATCTTCATGTCATTGTTGCAATTTCTACATTTTTGAAATTCGACCTTGAAAGGTGATGAAGAAAAATAACAAAAAATTTGAACAATGATTTTAAATTTTCCCAAGTCTCGACTATAATAAACGATATATTCAGTAGAGTTGGGCTTTCAAATACTCTTCAGATAAATATTTAAAAATCATTTATGGGTTTTTTTAATTCCGATTTTTTTTTAACGGGCCCGAAGGTATACGGCGTTGCGGTTCAACCAGCACAGCCACTGCCACCGTTACTGTACGTGTGACTTGGTGCACCTGCCTCCGGTTACTTGACTAAAACCATCAAACAAAAGTTTTATGGGAAATGCAAGTAACCATATAGCGCGGGTGAAACTGCAATAGGGAACTAGTTTTATTACAATGATCAGGGAATAAAACATATTAAGCTTTTACTGTATCATCCATAGTAATAATGCTAAAATTATATATATATATATATATATATATATATAGAAAGGGAGCGAGAGATATGTTTAAATAAATAATAAATTAAAAAAATATGATGTGAACACTACCTGACTTTCTTATACGCAGATTGAATTACATATACACATTCTTTGCTGCACTTCCTTTAAACTTATTTGATTTGAAAGTAGATACGATCCTGCAATTCTTTAATAAGGTGGACAGCTACACAAATGTTAAAATATTAGTTGTTAAAATCAAATATTTATAAAATTATTAATTCAACAATCTAACCTGAAATATTAGAATAAAGTAAAAGTGCCTTTATTACTCTTTAAATAAATTTATGCCTTATGTTTATCTATTACTACATTTTTTAAATTATTATGATGTAATCATCAAAAAAATGAAAAATAAAAACGAATAATATCCACAGACCGAAACCGGCATACTCGCAGCCCTCTGCTGCAGCCGGATCATTCTTCCTTTTTCTAGGTTTACTCAGTAGCCGCTCCGCACGCTTGATCTCCTCGACCGCTACTTCCACAAGACTGTCACTTTCACAACTCTCTGACTCAACCTCACGGATGATAACCAAGGAGGGCCTCCCCCAACCGGAGTGAAAATCTCACCTGGAGAACGGGGGGGCATCTCAGGGCTGATATTGTTCAGCCATAGTCCAAAAAAAAAAAAAAAAAAAAAATATATATATATATATATAAATAAACGAAATCAGTTAATTAATTTAAATCGGTCAATGATTCAAATTAATTCAATCAACCAAGCGTCCGATTAACAAGAATACCCGGAAAACACAAAAAGAGAGAAGTATTTAAGTATAAAGAAAATCTCAAGATTAAAACGTTAATAAAACAATACTGCGAGAGGGAATTTATTTCTCAAAATTTCCATGCTTGAAACAGTGACATAAAAATTAAAATTTTTCTAAGTCTATAAACATGTAAAGTTCGAGTTAGGTAAATCCCTAACTCGGCCGGCCTCTGTGGCGCGAGTGATAGCGGTCTCGACTTTTCACCCTGAGGTCCCGAGTTCGAATCCCGGTCAGGCATGCCATTTTCACACACGCTACAAAATCGTGCATCACATCCTCTGAAGGAATACCTAACAGTGGTCCCGAAGATTAAACAGGAAAAAAGGAAGTCCCTAACTCAAACGTAAACAAACCGAAAAAACGTAATATAACCAGCTTGATTATATTGAGCTTGTTTACATTAGTTGGTTAGTTTTGTTTCATTTTAGAATTCTTTTCTTTAATCTATTTTTTTTTTTTTTTTGGACTATGACCGAACCAGATCGGTCCGGGGGCGCTTCCTCACCGGTTGGAGAGGATTTGGGGGATTTTGTGAAATATACCCCTATCCCTTAAAACAGTTGACTTTAAACTTTGCAACTTCAAATATCTTAATAACTTAATGTATTAAGATTAACTTTAATCTTTAAATGTTTGATGCAGCTCTCCAAGATTCCCTACCTAGTGCTAGTCTTTTCATTTCAGTATACCCTCTACATCCTACATCCCTAACGATTTGTTTTACATATTCCAAACGTGGCCTGCCTACACAATTTTTTCCTTCTACCTGTCCTTCCAATATTTAAGCGACTATTCCAGGATGCCTTAGTATGTGGCCTATAAGTCTGTCTCTTCTTTAAACTCTATTTTTCCAAATGCTTCTTTCTTCATCTTTTTGCGGCAACACCTCTTCATTTGTCACTTTATCCACCCATCTGATTTTTAACATTTTCCTATAGCACCACATTTCAAAAGCTTCTAATCTTTTCTTCTCAGATACTCCGATTGTCCAAGTTTCACTTCCATATAAAGCGACACTCCAAACATACACTTTCAAAAATCTTTTCCTGACATTTAAATTAATTTTTGATGTAAACAAATTATATTTCTTACTGAAATCAGTAATATCATACAATAATAATTATTATTATTCATTAATTACCATTTTTCTTTTTTTTATCCCTCATACATTTACCAGTATGAATAATTTAATAATAATCATTTAGTAATTCATTACTTTTATTACTTAAAATCGAATTGGATATCTTACCTACACTAATTTTATTGATTTTCTAGTTCTGTGCTGCTCTAGTATTCTCCTGAAATTCCTCTTAAACGCTCTTTTTAAAACACAAGAACCTGTGATGAAGTGCAAAACACACCGTCGTACTTATTATCTGATATTACACCACAAAAATATTTCATTGTAAAAGTGTTACTAAATCTACTTACCACAAAAACAGAATGATATAAAAAAAATGGTGAATTAATACCAACCCTTCGAAAAACACTTACAGTGTGAAGGTATTCCTCAAAAAACAACTTTATGCCCCGAATCCGAAAAAATAAATTTGACATACAAAGAAACTGAATCTTATTTGCTATTCACAAACTTCTCTAAAACAAAATTATTTGTTTCAAAAGCAAAAAAAATAATTTAATAAATTAAGTCGTGCAAAAATTTGAAAAATACTACAAAAATTCACTCGCTCTGCAACTGTTTCAATTAAAAAATAACAAATAGCAAAAAATGTTACTCTAAATAGATATTGCTCTTTAACGATTCAGAAGCTTGCTTGTTTTTTTCGTGTTTTTTTTGTAAACAAATTGTTATATTTTGAAAAAAAACCCCTGGTGAATGAATTTTTATAATATTTTTCAAGTTTTTGCACTATCAATTTTTCTAAATATCTTTTCTCTGCGTCTGAAGCAATTGGAGAGGTTTGAGTATAGTAGATAGTATTCGGTTTATTTGTATATCAATTTTATCGGATTTGGGGTAAACAATTGTTTATTTGAGAGATATTTTTTCACACTGTAAATGTTTTTCTAAGGGTTGGTATTATTCACTAATTCTTTTATATCATTCTGTTTTTGCGGTAAGAAAATTCACTAACCCCCTCATCATTCAAATGTTTTTTTTGAGGTTGTGGTATCAGTTATTTTTGTTTTATCTTATTAAAATGTATGTTGATATTTCTTTTCTCAAAAAAAAAAAATATAGGCATCTCTTGAATTTCTTGCTCATCTTTTTTTTATGAATTCTTAAATCGTTTATGCGACTGCAATTCAAATTCTATTATATTTATAAACATAATTTATTAAATAGTTTATTCATAACCTTTTGAATATACATATATCCTAATATTTTCTGAACCCTGATAGACTGTCCATGAAGAAACATAGACGAAACGTATTTCTGCTTGCTGTCTGAAGAGAAGAAACAAAAAGGGCGTTTCATTTTAGATGATGAGAAAACAATAAAAATATGTGAACGTGTGAATCAATGAACATTTAATAGTGAAAATAGCTTTTATATAAAGAGAAGTGCATAATAAAGCGATGTTACAGGTTATCACGTTAGCGTATGTTTTTTTAGCGGACAAAAAGTCGCAACCTTTCATAAGAGGCTTAACTACTTTTGTAAACACTTTCCGTTTTTCGTTTTCTTGTGTTTTTTCTCCCTTGTTTGCGTTTATGGAAAGGAGATTCAATCTACTCCTAAACGGAGAGTCTTCATTATCATGTGTATTATCTATTTCGTTGATGTTGTCTACCCTACTAGGTAAATCAATAAACCGTTGGTTTACGATACCCTATCTGGGTTAAACAATAGTATCGTCTTAATTACCCAGAAAATACTTTATTGTATCTACTTCATTATTAACTCTCATTATAAAGTAGGTGAAATATTGGTATATTACAAAATTTAACACTTTTCAAATGATCAAAATAAATTTCATGTAAAAAAGATGCCATTTCTAACGCTAGGAGCATTTAAAAATTTATTAATAATAATACTCCAAGGATTATACAATATTTAGAGTAACAAACAAATCAGAAAGATAGTAATTTTTGAAAACAAACAATTTTAAATTAAATTAAAAAAAAAATAACAGATAACTTGAAAATATAAAATTACATTCTAATGTAATTATATAACAGCACAATATATATACAGCACATATTACATAACAGCATAACATTACTGTATCGAGATACCCTATTTTTATCAAGTACGAGTGCAACCTTCTAGAAATAAAATGAAATTTCATTAAATTTCCATTAGTACAAAATTTTAATATAATTTTTTTTCAAGTAATTCGTGAACTTTACAAAAAAAAGATCTGATGCGGAATAATAAAAATCTCATTAAGAAAATAATAAATGTTTAATAAGAGAATAAAAAAATTCAAGTTTACTAAAATATAAATGGAATTTTTTTAATAAAGTATAATATCAGTGTAAGCAACTTAAAAACCCTTAACCTACATCGTTTTATTTCGTACGTGAATTTATACTTATCATATTTCCTTGACTTGTTTGATATTAAAATTAAATACAAATAAATGATTTTAATCAGAGGAAATAAAATATAAGTCTTCGTGATATTATATTTTAAATAAATTACATCAATTTTTTTACTGTTACAGTTAAAATAAGATTTTTATAAACAACTCTTTGACTGTGGTTATAACATTTCATTTTAATATTATTTTCTCAACTCCACGATTGCTAAACGTAATTTAAAGTTTTTTTCATATTTTTAATTTATTTACTTTTATAAAATTAAACAAAAAAACAGCTCATTAAATGTATATTAATTACATCTAGTTTATATCTGTTGATTAAACAGGAAAAAGAAACAAACATAGATTAAAATACTAAAATAAATAAAAACATACTTAAAGTTCGTTAAATTATCATCAAGATCTAATAAAATTTATAGGTAAAAATTGTAAATATTATTAAGATAAAACTGTAGTAAAGTGTAAAATTAGTTCAATAAAACATTTTGTTTCATGATATATAAATAACTTGACAGTAATATAAATTTTATTAAATATTATAAAACGGATTAAAATTTTTGCTATAAAAAATTTATTCCAAACTACAACTCACTTGTTTGATATTTTTAATTCAGTTTAGTCCCTAAATTCAGTTATTCAGATAAGTCACTAAATCGAGGTACATATACAGAGTGTCCCATATAAAACGCATCCCAACCTTATATTGGTAGGTATTGAAATAATAAAAAGGCATGTGTGAATGTAAATGTAATTTTTATTATTACCATCCATTACCTTACATTTAGAGTAAATGTTGGAAGTGGCCGCCATCTTCTTGAATACAAGATTCAATTCTTTTTACAGCGTTTCTTGCAACTTTTTTCAAAGTTTGTGGCTGTATATTTAATACAACTTGTTCAACATTGACTTTCAATTGTTCAAGTGTTCGTGGTTTGTTGCTGTATGCTTTTTCTTTGATGCAACCCCATAAAAAAACATCCGCCGCAGTCAAATCTGGAGATCTTGGTGGCCACAAGCCTCGACCGATAACACGATTACCAAAGAATTCCTCAACGAAATCAGAAGATGAACCTGCGTAGTGCAATGTCGAATCGTCATGTTGTAGCCAGCAGTGTCTGTCTTCCTCTTCCAAGAGTGCAGTGAACTGAAATAAAACATCCTGATATCGTTCTGCATTAATGGTATACTCGAAAAAAATAGGACCGATTATTTTGTTCCGCGATAATGCGCACCACACGCCCAACTTCTGCGGCTGTAATTGTTTTTCGTGATAAACGTGGGGATTTTCAGCGCTCCAAATTCTACTGTTTTGGCTGTTTACGTAGCCGTCCAAATGAAACCGTGCTTCATCTGTGAAAAATAACGAATCCATAACATTAATTCCCTCACGCAGAAATCGACGGAACCGTTGACAATATTGTAGCCGTTTTCCTTTGTCGGGCTCAAGAAGTCGATGAACCGTTTGAATGCGATAAGGTCGTAATTGTAATCGTTTGGTCGCCCGATGAACAGTTGATTTAGAAAAATTAATTTCAGCAGACAAACGTTTGATCAATTTATTTGGCAAGGCGAGTAATCGGTCTTTGATTTTAGTGACTGTTTCTGTATTCAACACTGACGCAGATCTTTTGTGTTTCTTGTTATTAACAGAACCGGTTTCTCTAAATTTTGCAACTAACCTTAATACTGATGTTTTGTTAGGAGCTGGTACACTTCAACCACTGATTTCGTACTGAAGTACGACTCGACAATGAAAACACGTTCATCTAGCGAAAACACCATCTTGTCTCTAGCAATACACTGAACGTTATGATTGCATTGTTGTTACTATCGGTAGTGGTCTACTGCGTCGCCGCGATGTTCAGATTGGACGATTCCATTTCAGTAACGAGTAGGGGAGTAAGCTTGACGTTTGAAATTTCATGGATGAGTGATTGATGGGTTGAGTTTTATATGGGACACTCTGTATTTATATGATATATGTACTAATAAATTTATATGATGTGCTCCTAGCTGTGGAAAAATTCGTCACCAGGAGACACCCGCAAGGTTCCGTTCTCGGTCCCCTGCTGTGGAACCTGGTATTTGATGGGTTTCTGGGATTGACATTCCCAGAAGTGGTCACGGGCCAGGCTTTCGCGGATGACTGTCTCCTTTTAGTTCGTGGTAATTAACGACCGCAGCTGGAAGATCGAGCGCAAGCGGCCTTGTCAACCGTGGAGGACTGAACATTGAAAATTTAAAGATTTCTGTGCCCAAGACGAAATTTATGCTTCTCAAGGGTGCAGATTAATTATCGTTCAGTCGAAACCCCCATATTAAATATAAAGGCTGTGTAATCAGCCGAGTGAGAGTTCATAAGTACCTAGGTGTTTTCTTTGATGAGAAGTTGATGTTTAGCAACCACATTAGGCAAATAGCGGCGGACGCCGTCTCAGTGATAGACAAACTTAGGAGGATTGCTCGGAAGGACTAATGGTTGTTTGACCGTCAAATGTACATGTTGTACCGAGATGTCTTCGAAAGCATGATCTCTTACACGGCGTCCGTTTGAGCGCATAGCTTGGATATGAATGGAGCACTTCTTCAAAATTTAAGGAGTGGCCAGCGAAGACCCTTAATTGTATGCAATGTTGTTTTTAAATAACCTTCTACAAGGCTACCACCGTATTGGGAAAGGTTCTCCCAATCGATTCAGTGGTGAAAGTTCGGGCAGCCATTTGAAGATTGCGAAGAGGCTGGGAGGCCGTATTTTTGGATGCGGTTTCGGGCCGGGCCAGTGCCGGAATGGAACGGTGATCACCAGTTCATAATGATCAGTTGCATAATGGCGATAACTGTGATCGCGGTAATCGCGATAACTTTTATCTCTGAAGATAATTAATGAATCGAAAGTTTTTTAAAAAAAGGAGTGTCTTTCCGTGTACTTTTAAGTTGTGCTTTTAAAAATTAATTTAGGTAAAGATTCATGAAAATAGTCAATTTGTTTACAAGTAAATAAATTACAAGTATTTTTGAAAAGTTCCCTATGCTCTCCCAACTAACCGATTTAAATCTTTAAAAATTTATTTGAAAGTATTAGTGCTTTTTTATATGCGATTAAATTTTCAAGTATATAGAAACTTTTTTCAAGGTCTGTACAACTTTGAAAAATCGTCTTTTTTAAAATATGGATTGAAGAATTATTGTGCAAAAACCGTCAAACCGATTTTGTTGAAATTTGCGCGTTGCTTTATGATATAAAAACTTTCTTTGAGGCAAAATCTGAAGCTCCTATGTATAAGTACTCGAAAAATAACCAAAAATTCTTCTTTTGTTTTTTCATTTATTTGACATCTAATGCTAATTATCTATCAATAATAACGTATTTTTTCGATTTGCAAGCCGTAAAATTTAATTTTTTTTTCTCAATATTTTCTCTAAAATAAATAATTATCGAGTTGTCTATAAAAGTAGGACAAAAAAATTTATTTTTTTTTTATTTTTTTACATTTTAATAAAAATTTAAGCACGCCTTTTTCTACTGGCTATATTAAAATAATAATTTCTGATGATATTCCAGAGGCGTTAAAACAAATATTAGCGATCAAATAGAAAAAGTCCAATTATGTTAATTATAAAACAGATATATCCAGGACTATATCAACTTTGAGATAATTCAGATATTACAATCAAAAACACTGCCAATCATCACAAACTCATCATTTTACATACCACCGTACTCGAGAAAAACGTAAACAGCGATTTAATTTACGAAAGAACTAAACATTTCACCACTACATCATATGAAATGAAACTAAAAAACCACGAAAATGTAGACGTGTTATAAACCTTTCGGTCTTATTTTAATAATTAAATAACCAGATATATAATTATTAAAATAAGTCTCTGACACATTAACATTATAAGGAATACAAATGCGAATGTTTTCGATGAAAAGATGAAATATATCATTCAAATATTTATCTTTATAGGAATTAATTTTTTTTTTTTGCGCAAAATGTTCATACTTAGAAAATGACTGTTATTTGTCTGTTCGTTTACAAGCCAACTGTCACAAATCGGATTAAAAAAAAAAAACGACGTCATGTTAATATTTTGCTTCAAAACGTCAAGGATATAATCAAGAATAAAATTCTATGAAATGCAAAAAAAATTAATTTCATTATAATTTAAAATAAGTATATTTGTATACTATAAAAAAAAAATAATTTGTTGAAAATATATTTTTATTTTACAAAAAAAGACTGGATATCTTTTTCTGACAGCATGACGTAAACTGATACTGATGTGAAATTCATTTATTTTCCACAACTTTGGAAATAAATGCATTTTTAATTATTAAATGTTATTAAAAGACGATACATAACGATTAATATATGTATATTCAGATAAATGAAACAAGTGGTAAAGGTTTTAAGTCTGTAACAGATGCGGTGATTGATATATTAAGTACATAACATGCTTGTGTGTACGTGTATGTGTGTATTATACACACACACATATATATATATATATATATATATATATATATATATGTTATACGCCCATGTTTGTATATGTAAGGGCGTATGTATTTATTTATACGTATACACATAGAAACAGGTCAGATGTATCTGATCAGATCAATACTCCCATTCTGTCTCAATCACTGACTTCCATAATACTATCGTATTCAGTTCTCTTAGCCTATATCGCCCTAACAAAACCACATTCTGCTTTCAGAGTCCCCAGTTATCCGTAGCGCAACTGAAGCCGAACACGGGGAGTCTATATCTCCCCGTGAAACCCCTCATTCTGAATCATCCGGTAGGGATCAAAACTGTCACATTTCGGGATAAATCCAGCCAGCGTTCGTTCGTTTTAATTCTTTTGTTCTATGTTTATCGGTATTCCTCCCCTTTTTTCTGTCTTTCATATTAAATTAAACGATTTCAAAATACATGATAAAAATAATCACTATTAAGAGGAAAGAAAGATAATATTTTTCTGAATAATAATTTATTTATAAACATTTTTAAGAGGTAAACGTACTAGAATATTTCATATTATTTTACTTTTATTTTAAATATATCGAAATATCTTCAACCCAGAGGGGGAAAGCGATAACTGCCGGAAAGGATACTTCCATCCAAGAAATATCTTTTTCCTGCAAAGTTAAGCTACAAAATTTTCCAATTTTTTTAGGAAAAACTCTTAAGTATCTTTTTTTTATCGTCTTCCTTTTACTTTTCCGGCATTTTTAATATATCATATACTATAAAAACTGGAAATGTATTAAAAAAACCACTTTTTCCACTATTTATTGTTTTGTTTACTCGACTCAAACGGTTATAGAAATACGATAAATAATGACGTAAAAGGGTCCAAATTAGTCTCTTTGTGCGTGTCAGTGTTTTTACGTCTATTTGGGTAAATAATGCGAGACTGACAGTACCAAAAAGCTTTTAATATGTGGGATATTACCTGTGGCCTGTAGCTTTATCCGCTTGGATTTTGGATTTGTACCTAGAATAAGTTTTTAAAAGCAACTTTTAGTTAAAGTTGTACCATAATTTAATGGCAGATATTTTATTAGGCATATTAGCAAATTGTTTTTATTGAACTATTCACGTTTAAATTAGTTCAAATCTTAGTTAAGCGAAAAAGTAAAAATATTTTGCACCGTTATTGAACTATAAAACGATGAGAAAGTAGATTGAAGTCACCCCCTACAATACAATCATTATTCATACTAATTGTTGTAATTCAGAATTTTCACACAAAATCTTGGTCCACCCTTTGCCCTACAAACTGGAATTTTTTAAAAAAATGATTAAAAGTGCCTTTTTAAAGAAAAGTCTAATTACGAATTTTTACGGCTATAACAATTTTATCTTCATAAAAAATCTAACTCTTCCTCTTTGCCATCCTCAAACTGAATTGTTAAAAAATGGTGAAACACGTACAGTTTGTTTTTGAAGAGTATAAATACTAATTTTCACTACTGTAACTAACTTCGGTTCCTGAGATACAGAATTCTCATCAAAAAATTTCCCCTCGTTTTAATAGCTTATATAGGAGTTTTTCAAAATCCTTCCTTATATGTTTACGTGTTACCATTCCACTCTGCCGTTGGGTGCTGCTACCTAACGAGGGCTAGAGTCCCCACGGCAAGCTTGGTCAGGCGATCTGTTCACGCCATGTCCTACGTCATAATGCCACAGGAAGTGGTCATTATGAGGTAGCGACTTATTCATTCCGCGCTCGAATCTGATCCAAGGCGGTCACATCATACTCTTAGTCCGGATGGACTCCATTCTTTGCTCGGATGAACGTTAGCTTTAATGTTATATTTAATTTGTTATTTTTATATGTCAAGTTTATAGCTTTATGTTACAATTCATTTCATTAACTGTCAAGACGAAAATTCATTAAACAATTATTCAACAAGCAAGAAGGCGTTGTCTTCATTCATCACCTATGAACATCCAGTCCAACCCCGCTCTAAAATCTACTGCAACGTGTTAACGGTCTTCAGGCGAGATCGTTCATAGCACTATGTTATAAAAACAATGGAACCTCAAAAATACGTCTATCTAGGTTAATCGGTTTGAGCTGCGCGTTGATGGTATAGATTAATGCAATCAAAAAGGTTCGGTAATGGATTTGTACGAAATCGGGTTCTATAAGAGATATTTATATAATTATTATTTCCAGTTACCAACAATCATTAATAGAAATTATACTTAAGCGCTTTCGGAGATTACTGCACGCCAAAAGTGTTTATTAAATATGCGCTTTTGCATGTTTAAAAGGCAACAATTTAAAGATGAAGAAGATAAAATAATCGAAAAAATTAACTGTTTAAATAATGACATTAAAGTCACATAAGTCGAGAAAACAACAATATAAATTTTTTGGATATGAAAATTAATAAAAATTACCATAATTCTCATAATAAACTAGATAACGACATATATAGGAAACCCACTAAACAGGACACCGTAATTCATTTCATCCTTGGAACCAAAAAAAGGCAACGTTTAACTCATTAATATACAGAGCTATAAAATATTTAAAACATAACAATATAAAATTAAATAATATCAAATATATAGCTATAACTAAGTAAAGTAATGTAACGAAAGCCTAATAAATAAATTATATCCTAAAATAAAATTTACATAAAATATAATATAAAACTAACAAATAATAATAACGGAAACGAATATGCTAAAATTGAATACAATATAAATTTCAAAAAAATTAATAAAATATTTAATTAAATCTTTTGAATTAAAAACTGCATACCAAAACGAATAACAAAATAATAAACTATATAAATAACAGAGAACCTACTAAAATAATAAAACATAATAATAAATCTGAGTTAGATAAACAGAGAGTATACAGTTTAAAATGTGGAAATTGGACTTGGAATATATCGAAATGATTAATCGATCTTTTTCGATTAGAATTAATGAACACGTTAATTGTATAAATGAAGAAAACATAGAACGATCCAATTTTTCCAGACATATCATAAAACATAATCATAATTACAACCCAAATAATCATATTAAAATTCTTAAATATTCTAATAACCTTAATAAAACAAATATTTTAGAAAAATATTATATATACTTAAATAATAAAAGACTGATAAATGAAGAAACGAATTTTGAAAATGATATCTCATTCAAACAAATATTAAACAATAATTTTGATTCTTAGGTTGGCAAAACTATTTCATTTCAATAAACATAACAACTGTGATCTTCTTACTGTTATGATATGCAATTTGACTTTATTTTAACTCATTGACGATCAGTTGTTATTTTTATTTTAAAGTTTATTTCATTAAAATTATCGATAAGTGAATTAAATATTTATAAAGTATACTAGCGGACCCGACGTTGTTGGACCCAGACGTTGTCCTGTTCAAACGCTGTAAATCTAAAGATTAAAAAAATTTCAAATAAACTATAAATTGTTTGGACCGTTTTGATGATAGATATGTAAAAAAAAAAATTTTAAATACCTGAAGTCACCACGCGTATAGTTACCAATATTTCCCGCACGTCCACGAAGACATGGCATTGTTCTGTAATAGATACACAACACAAATATAAGTAACTTATTTAAGTTAAAATTAGCAGGAGTGTGGACGAAATTTCATTAATGTGTATATTAGTATGACTATTATCAGTTTGTGATTGTTGTATTATTGATTAATTATGTGTAGTGTGGTTAATATTTATTTTCACTAAATATTGAGATGTCTGATGAAAATTGAATTAAAAAGTCGAAACGTCGTAAAATTAATAATTAGTGTAATTAATAAATTTTCATCCACATTACTGCTAATTTTCCCTTAAGATCATTCTAAAAAAGTACCTCCTGCATTTTTTTTTTAATTTAATAATTTTGAAGTTTCATAACCATGTAACAGCTTAATTAATCAATTAATAAAAAAATTATTGCACTGTAAAAAAAAGCAAGGTAGTTAAAATTTTAGTAGAAAGTTTTATCACTTCTCTCATTCTTTATTCTAACATTTATTTTACAAAATTTTAGATAATTGATAATTAAAAACAATTTTATAATTTTTTTTATAAAATTAATCAGCTACAAAAATTATAACTTCAATTTTTTAAATATACTTTAAATTATAATAATTATTTATTATAAGTAACTTATATTTTAATTTTATAAATGTTATAATTTATTTTACAAACTTACAATTTTATTTTCAAAGAGCCGTTCTGTACTTCATAAGTTGCATAGAATCAAATGAGTACTGACAATTTAAATTTGTAGGTTAAGTTGACTGTTATTGAATGCACGTGTATACATCATTAAAATTCATGAAAAATCATGTAAAATACTCACTTCAATACTGCACCTTACAAATTTGCACAATGTATATTTTTTAATTACACTTTAAAACGTTATTCTCAAGCGGGTAATTCTAGTACATAAGAATTTTAATGTAATAATAACACTAAGCTACGACGCAAGTAACTGATATGCGAAAAAGCAACAAAAAAAATTCCTAGAATCCGATCGCAGCACCAACTACCGGGTCGGACTGATATGCCAAAAATTAAAAAAAAAATTTCTAAAATGCGATCGCAGCGCAGTATACCGGATCCAATTGTGAACCTTAACCATCCCAAGATCACCAGAAACACGCAAATAAATAAATAAATTAAAAACACATTTTCTATCGGATCAAATTGTGAATCTAATCCATTCTCGAATCATTTTAATCACACACACAAAATTTATCAAAATCAGTCCAGCCGTTTAGGAGGAGTTCAGTCACATACACACGGACAGAAGAAATATATACATATATATATAAAAATAAAGATTATCATTGTTCCTGAAGATGAAGTAATATAATCCGAAAGCGCTTGATCATAATTTCTATTAATGAATGTTGGTAAGTGGAAATCAAAATTATATAAATATTTATATATTGTTACCAACGGGCCATGCTTAACAAAATTATTCTATAGAAGAGTCAGGAGTGATCATAAAACGACTGGGATTTAACAAAAACATTTTCCTCGTTCAGATTTTAAGTTTTTTTGAAAAGATAAAGATTTTGTTTTAAAAAATGCCTTAAAAATGATTTTCGTAAATGTCTAAGAAATAGGTGAATAAAGGATATTTTAGTCAAAATGACCAACTTTCACTTGATTTTATGTGTGCATGCACACGAGTGTATGTGTGTGTGTTGTTGTGTAAACATTATTTGAAAGAGCTCACATATGATTTTTTTTGAAACCTCATCGAATAAAAAATATTTTTTCAATTTAAAACATTTTCCTTCATTATTATTGTATACATAAAAATCTTCTTATTTTTAAATATTATTTTAATTAAAATATATTATACAAGGTGATACGCATGATTTTACTCTAGAAATCTGAGTCTACTCAGTCTTAAGCCGGCAACACATACGACAATAGGTTAATCAAAGTGTACCCATAAAAATGGAATTAAATCTCAGTTTATAGTTAATTTTATCTGAAGTAATAATAATAATAATATTTTGACTTAAACTAAACTAGGTCTTTAATTTTTATTATTCCAATCTCTATTATAAAATTCGAAACTTCTAAAGAGATACTTTTAAAAATATTTATTTATATTTATTATTCATAATATTAGTAAAAGTTCTACTTAATGACAATTATTTAAGAAAGATCACTTATTATCCAGAAACAAAATGGGAAATAATCTGATGTGGACACTAAATTACTTCCTTGTACGCCTATTAAACTACATATACACATGTTTTTAAACTGAAAAGTAGATAACATTTTATTTCATTAATAACTTCTGATATCTTTTCATATTTCTTTTTTTATTGTTATTGAAATTATTATTTATTGTAACTTGTTTTTACAATCAGAAGTTAGTAATTATTAATAAATCAGTATATTTAAATTTTAAATAAAAATAAAAAAAGGAGATGAATTCTGATTCGAACAAATGTGCTCTTGTAAGATCTAAATATTTACCTAATTAAAATTTTATTTTAATTAGGCAATAACTCTGGAACCAATGAAAATAAGTACCACTTATGATATATCGCTGGAAAGCTTTCAATGATAGCTTATTTCTGCAGTTAAGAAAAAATCAAAAATCCAATTTTTTTAGATTTTGAGCTTTTTAGGACACTATTGGTCCAGTCGATTGCAATCAAAAGGGGAGGTGCACAACTAGATGTTACAATAGTTCTAAATCCAAAATTTCAAGATCCTACGACTAATCGTTTTCGAATTGTGCGAGATACATACGTCACGCCGAAACTAGTAAAAATGGATTCAGGGATGGTCAAAATGGATATTTCCGTTTAAATCTGAAAACCGAAATTTTTGGCCATCACAATACTTTCTTTACTTCGTACAAGGAAGTAAAAAATGTTCAGAAAATTTTTTATATTACTTAAGAACGGAAAATATTGTACTATATTGTTTATCTCAGTCCAAAAATATTTATAAGTCTCCGTGGCGGAGTGGTAGCTTCTCAGCCTTTCATCCAGAAGTTCTGAGTTCGAATCCCGGTTAGGTATAGCATTTTTCATACGCTACAAAATTTTACATTTCACATTTCCACGTATAAATTTATATGGTGAATTAATCATTCAAAATAAAATTATAAGTGTAACAATATTTGTAAATAAATAAAATTAATAAAATAAATTATAATATTAAATAAAACGTTTTGAGCAAATATTTTGTTATTTCTAAAGCAAGGTAACTTGGTAATTCTGTACAATTTACTATATTGTTTTAATACATAAGCCTTATGTAGTTTTGAAATTAAAATTTATATAAATAATGATGTTTAATATAAATACGAATCAAATTTCATATTAGCACTACCATATGGAAACTCTAAAGTAAATTCCACTTGACTTAATATTTGCGTAGGCTTAATGAATGTTATTTTGTACAATGTTAATGAAAGTAGGGACCATATTTTGACAGCTACAATAGTTAGAAAGTTAAATAATACAGGAAAAGTTATTTTAGAATGTATTGTTTTACACAGTAGACTATAACTATTATACAGTTTATAACTAACGAATTATTGAAGTTCCTTCTATTATCGGATGGAAAACAACTCCCCGGTAAAAATTTAGAAAAAAAATGTTTACTAAGATAAGTATTTCCAGTTTGACTCCTGTTTTTTTTTAAAACTTCTATGGCCACGTTAAGTATCCGTTTATTTCTTTTTCAATTTTTTTCTTCACTTCTTAGTACTTCAGTCATCCTCTTGGATTTAAGATTTTTTTCGTTCTTCTGGCTTGGTTTTCGGTTCTATTTTCTTTTTCTTGCATAGTCTTGGAACAATTTGCTACTCTGGACCATTCCGCAGTATTCTTGTAAATTGTCTTTTCATCTCCTTTACTACCGTCTTGTACCAGTTTGTTCGTATTTTTCTATTTTCTATGAATTCTAGGATTTTTTTTAGCAAATCTATCCGTGAGTATACTCTTAGTGTAACCATAGAAAAATACTTTTCTTCTTGTAAACATGGTTGTGAGTTTTTATTTTCTAATTTAATTCTTCATTGAATCTTATACGTATTCTTTCTGATCTCTTTTTTGGTCTAGGATTTTTAATTTCTTTTTTCTAGCTCTTCTAACAGACTTTTATTATTAAGGGATATTCATTCTGTTACGTACGGGCTTTCCGGTTTGATTCCTAATTATTATCATTCTTTTTAAATGTATGTCCTCGAATGATAAATAATGAAAAATTATTTCACCAAAAACGGGGCAGAATTTTTCCTAAATAATCTGAGATATTCAACCAAATTTAATGTATGTTAATTTAACTAGTTTTTAAATTTCGGTATCTCCGAATTAATGAATAATCTTCTTTCATGTTAGTTTAGAGAAACATACAGAAAAGAGGTTGTAAAAACAATATTTCAATTATAAACATCACATCCATACAGCAGAATAAAAGTCAGTATTTTCTTCCTACTATTTAAATTTTTTAACAGGTGAGAAAATTTGGTTTAAGAAATTGGTAGTAATCAGCTGATATATTATTATTCAGTTATACTGCTTTTCATTTTTTACTATATTTTTTGAGAATAATGAAGGTCGGTTGTTCAAAACAAGAACATAGTTTTTATAATGTTTCATTATTGATGGAAAAATATACGTATACCTCACCACCCATGAAATATTGCAAGCAAAATTTCCTAATCCTTTATTACCAACCAGTAAATAGTTACTTGAAGCTAAATATAAAATTTTTAAATAATAAGATGTGTTAGATCTCCACGAAGTACAGCAGATCTAGAAGAGCTGAAGATCTAGTTGGAAAACAAACTTTTTACCGTAATATAAAGATAAATACTTTAAACAACATCCAGAAAGGCGTAAGTAAAGGTAAAACCACCGAAAATATTACCAATATTTTCTAAATATTGATACTATTCAGAAAATGTTTATGAAACATTCTAAAGGAACTGAAAAGTACGAATGATAAAATTATTTCATACACTTCATGAAGATGATTTTAATAAAAGGATAGAATTTTACCAGGAATATATTGCTACATAGCAGTTCCTCATTTTTGTAGGAAAATGATATGTATAAACGGATGAAGCAGATTTCAAATATAATGTTTAGAAAACCATATAAATTATTAGTCGGATGAAAATCTTCGCATAATTGTGGAAAAGAATTTAACATTCAAGGAGTTCATATTTGGTGTGATATCACAGAAAATAAATGATGGGTCCTTATTTATTCATCCAAAGCGTGCCGGGAAATTTAAATTTTGAGATGTTATTACGGATTTATTAAACAACCGCATGCTTGATATTGCTCGTCCAAATATTTTGATTTCCTACTTAATTCTTCTTTTTTGTTTTTAATAAACCTATTTATCTTATTTACCGAACATAGTTTATAATTATTGTAAATAATAATATTTGTATTTTTACATAAAAACAATATTGTTTTCACTTCATTATAAGAAGTAAAGGAAGTATTGTATCCCAAAAAATTTCGGTTTTCAGATTTCTACGGAAATATCCTTTTTGACCATCCCTGAATCAATTTTCATAAGTTTCGGAGTGACGTCTTCTGTACGTACGTATGTATCGCGCATAACTCAAAAACGATTAGCCGTAGAATGTTGAAATTTTGCATTTAGGACTGTTGTACCAAGACTGTTGTATCATAAATTATGCATCTCCCCTTTTGATACCAATCAATTGAACCAAAAATGTATATAGTCAGACATCTTAATAAATTTGGATTATTAACTTTTTCTTAACTGTCGTAATAAGCCTTCGTTGGTAATTTTCAACTATACATCATAAATGGTACTTATTTTCATTGGTTTCAGAGTTATAGTCAAATAAAATTTTTATTAATGAATTATTTGGATCGTACAAGGGGATTAATTTAAACGTCAGGAAAAGATTTTTGAAAGTATATGTTTGAAGCGTAGCTTTATATGTAAGTGAAACTTGGACGATCGGAGTACCTGAGAAGGAAAGATTAGAATCTTTTGAAATGTGGTACTATAGGAAAATGATAAAAATCAGATGGGTGGATAAAGTGACAATTGAAGAGGTGTTGGGATCATTCGAAGAAAAAAGAAGCATTTGGAAAAATAAAGTTAAAAGAAGAGACAGACTTATACGCTACTCATTAAGGCATCCTGGAATAGTTGCTTTAATATTGGAGGGACAGGTAGAAGGAAAAAACTGTGCAGGCAGGCAGGAAGGCAACGTTTGGAATATGTAAAACAGATTGTTATGGATGTAGAATGTAGGGGATATACCAAAATGAAACGACTAGCACTAGGTAGAGAATCTTGGACAGCTGTATCAAACCAGTCAAATGACTGAAGACAAAAAATAAAAACAAGGGAAAAGCACATCGATTCGAATCTTCATATACATATAACAACAATAAAAAAAAAATTATGAAAAAAATCAGAAGTTATTAGTTAAATAAAATGTTATGTACTTTACATTTTAATTCAAAAATGTTTACAGAAGTTAATAATTATTAATTAACCAATATATTTAAATTTAAAAAATAAAAAAAAAATATGTATATGAAGTCGAATTTAAACCGATATATGTATGGTTGCGGATCTGATGCATTCTAACTTATACCATGTAACTACTTGAGCGTCGTGAAACAAAATTAATATATAAACTAATATAAAATGCTGATACTAGCACCACAGATAAATGTGATGCAGTTACACAATTGCATTGTGGTGTCCAATACAATTCAATTGTATAAATG
Organism: Lycorma delicatula; assembly: GCF_047948215.1. Taxonomy (NCBI): domain Eukaryota; kingdom Metazoa; phylum Arthropoda; class Insecta; order Hemiptera; family Fulgoridae; genus Lycorma; species Lycorma delicatula. Next base: position 114,923,750 of record NC_134462.1, read on the forward strand.
TCCACTTTATTAAAGAATTGAAGGATCGTATCTCACTTTCAAATGAAATAAGTTTAAATGAAGTGCAGCAAAAAATGTGAATATGCAATTTAATAGGCGTACAAAGAAGTCATGTGGTGTCCACATCAGATTTTTTTTGTATGCAATCACCAAAGAAAAAAAATAAAAACATATTTGCTGATTATACTTCACACAGATTTGGATTAATTAAACAATAAAGAATAATTTCCAATACAACATGACCTTTGCTGGAAATGAATTTAATTTTATATACTAAAAAATATTTTTGGTTTGTAAAATTAACATAAACAATACAGATTATTTTACAGCAGTTAGGAAAGAAACTTAAGTGCAATTAATGGCCCTCAAACGTAAGAGAAAGATGTCAACGTCTGCACCGTGCTTTCTTAGTTCCATTAATCAGCATCAGATTTTATTTCTATTACTTTATTTTTTTAATGTATACCACTAGTGAACAATAAGCAACCCCTTCACGGTCCAATGAGATGAAGATGATATATATGACATGTAGATTAGGTGTTATCTTTTAGAGACTCAGGCCAACCATTCCTGAGGTGGGTTAATTGAACCCATACCACCAAATTACACCGGTATCCAATGTCTATTATTCAAATTCTATCAAAACAACTAATCTTCGCTAGGATATGAACCTTTGACTTCGAAAATTAGCTGTTAAACCACTGATTCGCGACGATAAGTTAACTAGACCGCTCCGATGGGCTTACTTTTTTCTACATCCTGAGTAAATAATCACTTCTCTCTCTTTCATATTTTTTTAAATATTAGAAGATAAAATATTGATTGTACAAGTCAAACCACATGTAATTTTAGATGTTGGATGTGAATAAAAGTTTGGTTGAAAAACATGGTAATTGTTGGAAACGTATGTTTTCCTTCACTCTAATTTTTTAAACTGGATCTTTGTATAACTATAAGAGGATTCAATGAAATCTTAATAATACCATCCTAAGCAATTTTTTTTTTTTTAATATATACAATTGATATGCAAATTATACTGTTTGTAAAAAAAACTGGATAACAATTTAGAAAGAAATCTAACAATTAACAAATAACTCTAAGAGATCACAGACGAATCGAAGTTGTTTGATTGATTGTAAACTGTAGAATGATATCTTAAAAAAAGTCGATCTTTTAAATAAAAAGTAATCAAAGGACTTAGTTTTACCAAAAACCAAATAAATTCAACGGTAAACAATTTAGTATCCGGGTTGACCAATATTATTTTTAAATCAACATTACAGTATTGGTTTACAGTTACATATTAATCCAATTATACGCAGTTCAGCAGTTGCTACGCCTCAGAACGATCACTCATGGGTAAGTGATATATAAATGCTAACTAGCAAACCATAACTGTAGCATCAGCACTCAAATTTCAATCTGAATTATAAGAACAACTGTTACAACTCATCAATAATAATATTAACCTATAAGATTATGAAAGGAAATCCACAACCGGTTACTAAGAGTATTAATTCGTTAAATATTGACACAAATAAATCGTATTTCATTCCGTTTAATCATTAAAGAATTTGATTATTTAAATCTTATCTTTAAATACATTAAAAATTAAAAATACTTTATGTTTGAAAATCTGAAACACAACTGAATTCATTTAAATAATTATTTTAATTGTTTTCGAATTTAATCAATATTTCAGACTCACTTAATATCTAAACATGAAAATTACTTGTTAATAAACATAAATTATTAATCATAAGTGTTTAGGAGAAACAAATAAGTAAATATATATATATAAGCCGGTAAAGGGTTGCATTATTTTCCTTGACAGTTTTTTATTTTAAATGCGTGGTACAATATTAAAATATTAAATAATATTATTATTATTATTTAAATATTAAATAATGTATTATTTAGAGTACATAAAAAAAATTCAATTAAAATATTTACGACGTGTGGCTATTAAACAACGAGACTAATGCTGCTACAGAAGAACAGCGCATGCGCCAAATTCGTGCGACCCTACAGCTGCCTAGCGTGAAGTCTTCTCTTTCGTGTGTTGCCACTCCAGTTTCTGTAGACACATACTTTTTTCTTTTTTTTTTTTTTTTTTTCACTCTATTGCAGACTGCAGACATATTAGTCTGGGCTTGGCTTTCGTTTAGGTAACATTTGTTTTTTTGTTTTGCCGAAAAATAAGTGTTTTATTAGGGCAAAGAACTGTCGTGAAATTTTATATGAAATTTGGAAAAACCGCTACTAAAACTTATCATTTATTTAAAAAAGCATATGGATATGAATGTTTATCACGTGCGAGGGTTTTTGAGTGGTTTAAGCGTTTCCAAGATAGCCGAGAAGACGTTGAAGATGATGTTCGCACGGATCTTGTTTTTTTTTATATTCATTGGATTTTTATTGACATAGAGGCAGCATTTCCTTCTTTGTGTTGGAGTTCTGTTCTCTATGAATTGGAACACCGCAATGTTTCGGTAGCCTAGCAGGCCGTAGTGCGTGACTATTTGTCTAACCGTACGGCTCTGTTTAGAGATGAGCACCTGGCTGTAGGAAAGTCCGTCACCAAGGGAAGCCCGCAGGGTGCCGTTCTCGGTCCCCTGCTGTGGAACCTGGTATTTGACAGATTTCTGAAACTGACATTCCCAGAAGGAATCACGGCCCAGGCTTTCGCCGATGACTGTCGCCTATTAGTTCACGGTAATTGACGACCGCAGCTAGAAGACCGGGCGCAGGCGGCTTTGTGACCGCTGAGAGCTGGATGGACATGCAAAATTTAAAGATTTCTGTGCCCAAGACGAAGTTTATGCTTGTCAAGGGTGCAGACAAATTATCGCACAGTCGTAACCCCCACATTAAGTATAAAGGCTGTGTGATCAGCCGAGTTAGAGTTCATAAGTACCTAGGTGTTTTGTTTGATGAGAAGTTGCTGTTTAGCAACCACATTAGGCAAGTAGCGGCGGACACCGTCTCTGTGATGCACAAAGAAGATTGCTTGGAAGGATTACGAGCTGTCGGGCCGTCATTTGTACATGGTGTACCGAAGTGTCTTCAAAAGTATGGCCTCTTATGCTGCGTCCGTTTGGGCGTATATATTGGACAGAAATCGAGCACTTATTCAAAATTTAAGGAGTGCGCAGCGCAGAGAATTAATAGTATGCACTGGTGTTTTTAAAACAACCTCCTACAAGGCTACCACCGTATTGAGAAAGACTCTCCCAATCGATTTAGTGGTGAAAGTTCGGGCGCCCATGTAGATGTTGCGAAGAGGCAGGGAGGTATTTGGGATGCGGTTTCGAGCTAAGCCTGTACCAGAGCGGAACGGTGATCTCAATGCACCGGTTCTAAATTTCGTTCGGTTGCCCATCTCCCGCTTGAGGAAAAGGCTTTACAACCTCGCGATGGATGCATGGCAGTAAGAACGACACACCACGACTAAGGGAAGGTCCTTGTATAGATTTATACAGGTCTTGGGGGGATGGTATGCCTCTCAATCATTTTTAAGGGCAACGGGAGCTCGAGTGCTCTCCGACCACGCGAACTTGAATCAATATTTGTTTCGGTTCCACCTGGCAGCTAATGAGCTGTGCATCTGCGGGGATATCCAGTCGAACGAACATATGATGTTCGACTGCCCAGCTCTTGGGCAGAACTCAGGCCACTCTGGAACTTAGAGGTCAAGAGGAGAATTGGAACTGGCTGGTAAGCGGCGAGTCAATGTGACGAGAGCCGCATTGTCGGACCGTGTGGGTGTTCCTTGATGTCGTTGCTTTGTTCAACCGGCATCAGTAGTTTAAGGGAAATACTCCTACCTCGCTGCTCTGGGAAGCTATCCGAGAGTTATGGCTGGTCATCACCCAATTAAAGCTCCAAGCGCTTTAATATTGGTGGACAGGTACTTACTGGCATTCAGCGACCTAGGCGTGACTGTCTTGAATTGTTGTCTAGATAAGATAAATTTAATTTATTAAATGTCATATATATCTTGCTAGTTGACGGGGTGCGCCTACCAATTTTAGAATATATGAAAATGAGCGGTGGGACACAAAGCAAGTGATGTGTGGCCCCATGCTTAGTTCGCTCACGCAATTAGTTTAGCTCTAGGAGCTAGTTAGGACACCAGTCGCTAGACTAATTCGAGGCTCAGTAGCCGTTTGTGGCACAGATATTCCGTCTTATCCTTTAGGGTGACCGAATGGGTGGTGGCGGGAGAAATGCCATGCAAATCAATTCATTGGATTGTGTACTTTCACTGGGTTCATGAAAGTCAAATTATCGTTCAACATTGAGGTCCTTACTCAACTCCGTAAAAAAATAAGAAAAAAAGGATCCGAATTGTGGAAGAACATATCATGGGTCCTTCATCAGGACAACGCACCGGCTCCCACTGCATTGTCTGTCAAGACATTTCTAAGTATAACATCCCAGCGTTAGGCTATCCGCCTTATTTCGCCTGACCTGGCAACATGTAACTTTTATCTGTTCCCCAAGGTCACATATCCATAAAAAGGAACAAGATTCCAGACCGTTGAAAACTGTGAAAGAAAAAGCGGCACGCGTCATATAACAACAGCTCACAGAAGACTTCCAGCACTGTTTCGAACAATGGAAAATTCTCATGGATCGTTGTAGGGATAGAAGAAGAGTGTATATTGAAGGGGATAAAAACTAAATACTAAGTATAAATTTAAAATAAAATATTTTACAGCATTGGTCTCGTAATTTAATATCCACACCTCGTAGATTGGATCTGAACTGCTTGATCAATTAACGTGCTTGATCAATTTTCAACTTAAAATTATGCTGTGCGGAAATAAAGTAGAGAAAAATTCGAAACTGTTAGTGAAACATTCTTGACGCCCTCTTTTGAAAGATATTTTTATCATTAAAATAATACTGTATTTAGAGTATAATTGCTAAAAAAAAAAAAATCAAAATCTTTATTAAAACCATTTGAATCCCATTTGACCCCTCTTGATAGCTACCTCATATAAGATGTTTAATAATCACAACATAAGAAAACAAATAAAGTTCCAGAAATTAACAAAAAAATCTTTTAAAAATTTTTGAATCCGACGAGATCCTTTTTTTTTAAAGAAGTTCCCATGTTGTCTACATTAATTCTAGATACGATGGTATTTTCATTCTTAAAATGAAAATTTGAAATAATGATATTTCAAGATTGGGACCCCTGGTTTTGAGAGGCTTAAAGGTTTATAGATTAGAAGAGTAATTATTTACGTCAATAAACGGCCCAATTTTGTGCAATGAATTCAAAAAGCTAAAAGATTTTACAGCTAATTAGGAAAAAAAATGGGTATATATATATATATATACATCTTTATATCATATCTTTATTTTTTTTTATCATTATTACTTCCTTTTACAAAATAAAGGTAGTACTGTTATCGTGAAAAATTTAGGTTTTCAGATTTCAACAGAAATATGCATCTGACCACCCCTGAATCTATTTTGACTAGTTTCAGCGTGATCCAAAAACTTTTGGATCACGCAAACGTTTCACTTAACTGCAATAATAAGCCCTCATTGAGAGTTTTTCAAGATATATAATAAATGGTACTTATTTTCATCCGTTCCAAACTTATCGCCGAACAAAATTTTAATTAATGAAATATTTGAATCTTACAATATCACATTGATTCGAATCAGAATTCATCTCCTATTTTTAACTTTTTTTTTTAATTTAAATATATTGATTTATTAATAATTATTAACCTCTGATTATTAAAATAAATTGTACATAAATAATAATTCAATAATAACAATAAAAAAGATATATGAAAAAATATCAGCAGTTATTAATGAAATAAAATTTGATTTACTTTTCATTTTAAAACAAATGTGTATGTAGTTTAATAGGCGTACAAGGAAGTCATCTGTTGTCCACATCAGATTTGTTTTCTTTCAATTTTGTATAGGATTAATTCCATTTTCAATTTTATCGCTATATTCTTGTATTGTTTTTATGGTTCTGAGTTATTTAATCTGTATATATATATATAATCTTGTCACTGAAATTTTAGTACTGTAAGACATGTATCGTGTAATTAAATTTGTAATCCACTCGGAAATCCACACTTGACCATTATTCAATAAATGATTACTTTATTATTTTACTAACTGAAAAATAATGGATGGTAACCACCTCCAACATAGTAATTATTATAGGGGGTACCTAGTTCCACAAGATTATGTAATAATTGTTTACTTTTATTATTTTACTTCTATTTGATATTGTTTCGTTGTATGTGTATATTAAGCTAAGTACTAAGAATTTATAACTGTAAATAATTTTATTTTCACTTGTAATCTTTTGTGAAATAAAAATTATTATTATTTTATCAAAAAATGATAGAAACTATTTCCTGTACACTGGATATCCACTAATTTCTTTAATAAGGAAATTACTCTTATCCAAAGAAGGATAAATTAAATAGATTTTAAGATTTGTTCTGAATTTTGTATTATACAAGTAAAATCCCTTTCTTACATTCACAAACATGAACTCGATACTGTATACCTCTAATCCTCTGTTTTCTATATAATTAATAAAAGTAAAAAATGAACAAAGTATATTTCCAGATTTAGACATAGCAAAATAAAATTAATTAATTTTAAGGTTTTCTAGAACGCTGTTATTGGGAATTGTGAAACATAAAAACTGCTAAGAGGAAGAAAAAACAAAACGAAACATTATGTTGTGGTTCAGAATCATAAATAAATTCGTTACATAAAATAAAAAAAATCTTATTGATTAAAGTTAAACCTATAATATTCTGAAACAGATAAACTCTATAAAAAACGAAAACTAAACTTTTACACGTGGTTCATATCCTGTAAATATAAATATATATAAACGGTAAAAAGCGTACAATAATTATGTATCCTGTAATTAATTGCATAACTACTAGGGTATAATCCTTTAGAGATGCCCTGGAGTGTAATACGAAAGGGGTAAAGGGGGACCATACTTCCCAGGAGTACCAGGGTACATGATTTGGCTTTTAACAGGGACAAATATTCAGCCAGCGGGTGTTCACCCTTATTTCACCATCACTACTATTCATACCGTAATAATATGTCTTCTTACTTTTAATACAAAACTGTACTCTCTCACTTTTACAAACACATTCGCGCCGATGTGCGCGCGCGTGCAAACATCATCTTTCTCCTTTTTCCTTTGTCTGGTTTGATTCTGTAATAGTCTAACATACCCTCTTCATCATCAGACAAACTATTTTTTCTATTATATTTTCGTACTCGTAAGTAAAAGCTCTTATAGTTAAAAGCATTTTAAATTACAATTGTTTTTTAATAAATTTGTAATTTATTAAACAAAAATTATTTAGGTTAGATTGGATTATTTAAATCTTTTGTAAACAATGAAATTTAAAAACTGATCTCTGTGACTGAATAGGTAGCGTCTCACCAATTCCTGCGGAGGTCCCGGGTTCGAATCACGATCAGATAATATCCTTTCATACGGTAATAACAATTTTCATCGGGCTAGTAACATTATCTGTTAAAGTCGCTCTTTTTTAATCAAAAACAAATTCCAAATAAGTAATAATAGATTGACAGTTTCAAAAATATTAAACCAAACTGGTTAAATGAGAACAGAAAAAATCCTGGAAGAATTAATATTTCCGCTGATGATATTTTAGAAAGAGAATTATTTACGAAAATGTTTATAATACTAAATTCTGAAAAATTAAAAGAAAGTAAAAACATTACAGAAGAACATTGTTAAAAAATTAGAATTAAATGTCAGAAATGCACAGAAAACGCTGGAATAAGAAATCTTACATGCAATCCATATTTGCCTATAAAAAAAAATAAATAAAAAATTAATGTTTAATAAACTGTTGGAAATTAGCACTGTTCAAAAGTAAGAAGTTTTAACGAAAAACAATAAAATAAAGATTTAGCAAGGTAAAAGTATGAGATTATTATGATCAAAGTTAATGTAGTAATGATATAATGGATGTTAATTAAGGAGATTTAAAAGGAAAAAATAATAAGAAGAAAAATACAACATTAGTATTAGTAAAAAAAAAGAACCCACCGGATTGGTCTACTGGTGAACGCGTCTTCACAAATCAGCTGATTTAGAAGTCGAGAGTTTCTGCGTTCAAGTCCTAGTAAAGGCAGTTACTTTTATACGAATTTTAATACTAAATCGTTTATACCGGCGTTCTTTGGTGGTTGGGTTTCAATTAACCACACATCTCAGAAATGTGGGGTTAACTGTACAAGAACACACTCATACATATCATCCTCTGAAGTAATACCTGACGTTACTTCCCGGAAGCTAAACAGAAAAAAAGGAAAAAAAGAAAGTAAAAAAAAAATAGAAAAGTAGTAAAAAAGAATCTTGTGGAAAATCTATCCACTTACAAAACCCGAAGAAGGCTGAAACATATACCCCACTGAAAACTATATATAAACAAAATGAAAGAATCGTTATTATAATTGGAAGGAAAAGACTTCAATCTAACAACCACCTTTATAAAATGAATAACAATAGATTAACAGAGAAACTATTCCATCATTTTGCAAAAAAAACTTTGGAATAAAAATCTTGTATTTGCAGAAATCACCAAAGATTTAAAAGAAAAACAAATAAATGGAGAAGATATTAAAAATAGACAAACATTTAGAAAAAACATTATAAAAAAAATTAAAGTATTTTGGAATAAGTCCTCTTCCAAAAAGGAGAAACAAATAGACACAATAAAGAAGACAAAAACACTCAGAAAGAATGAATAAACTACGGTAAAACATTAAGAGAAAAAAAGAAAGCTAATGAAAGTTAGTACGCAGTTTTTTAGCTGGTCAAAATAAAAAAAAAAATGAATTACATCAAATTTATATTATAATATACGAGCCGGTCGGGGCGAAGCCCCTTAGACCCTCAGGGCTAATTCAAGGGCTTTCCAGGGCCTCCTAGGCTCAGCCCCGGAAGGCCTCCGTGAGCCCTGGAGCCGAACCTGAGGCTGTAGAGCTCGCACGGTTGTGAGAATATTACTGATAAATAACAAAGTATTAATGCTTTATAGAAATTTGAAAAAGAAAAAAGAAAAATATATAAAATAGTAGTAACTGCGGTAACTAAATACACAAATCTTTGACGACGAAAGATTCAAAACTTACTTCTGTTGCAATGGTTATAGAAATTAATTTTGAATTATTAATTTCCTTTTAATGAATTTCTATAACTGACATCTTCACCCCTAAGGTGGCTACGGTCTATGTCTACGGATTAGAACCTTTCCTGGGATAACACGAATGTCTCCAGCAAATCTGAAAACAATCGGTCGGTTGGTTCTCCCGTGCTTCGAGAAAAAACAGATAAATTTTCGGCTTTATGTATGATATTTATAAATTTTACGTCTAGAGTAAAAGGGAAAAAAGGGTTTAACGTTTAGGAGGCTGATTAGGTATAATAGGTTTTTTGTTGTAGTACAGTCAATTTGTATTTTTATTTGAAATTCCTTACCTACCGATTGATGTTTTTTCCATATGTTAGGGGTGATGAGGGAAGCTTAACTCCAGATTTTTAACATCCCCCGCCCAAAAAAAAACTCAAAAAGTTTTTGAAATGCGTTTTTCTCTGAATCTATGCATTTTAGAGAAAAGTTTTTCAAAAAAAAAAAATATAGAAGACATTCTCCTCTACAATTAATGTCTTTGAAATTATGCCGTATAATTTGAAATTGAAATACTAGGAGGCGCTGAAGTTGTAAAAATCGTGTTTTTCTCTGTTTTTTCACCGGAAGAAATTGTTTTTTCTGTATTGTATTTGGAAAAGTTGTTAATCTTACAAAAACAGACAACTTTCATTTAAAAAATTTTCTTGTACGACTTACCGTTTTGGAGCTGTAGCTTGTGAAAGTGTGAAAATGTTGTGAATTGGGCACGTGTTTGAAACCGGTCTAGTCGCTGAACAATGCCGATCTCCCCGGCTATAGTAACAATAGGACCGCTGCGTTGCCATTGTACCGCTATAACTCTGGAGCTAAGTCGTACAAGAAAATTGTACGGGAGTTCCGGATTAAAGGCCGAGACGCTACCACTTGCTACCACTTGCACCATGGCAGTCAGCAGGGGTATTAGATTAACAGAAAAGTTTTTACACTATAAGTCTGAAATTTTCAGTCTGTCAATTATACAAAGATTAATATCTCAAGAACGGGATGAAATTTTTTCTTAAATTCTTAATTATTAATCCGAAATTCTGTACAGAAATAGATCTTTTGCAAATAAATAAGTTACTTGTATTTACATTCAAATATTCCAAAATGAAAATGCAGTACTTGGTACGTACGTATGTTGGTCTGTGTTTTGATTAATATCTCAACGTAGCTTTTTCGAAAACGGGTCGAAAAACTATTATATATGAGGTATTGAAGACATTAAATTTTTGACAAGTAAGAAATTGGAAGAGGGGTAGCGTTTTAATTTTTGACATTTTGTATAGCGGTCGTAGAAAATTGAGAGCTTTATTACGATGAAATTACTTACTAATTTTTTTTTAAATTCCAGAGTTTTAAGTCAATCGGATTTATAGGTGGGGGAATATTCAACATTATTTCTAAACATTTTGCCAGTACCTCGAAAATCCTTCAACCAAAAAAAAATTGAATTTTTTCAAATATATGGTTATATAAATCCCCAGGCTTTGGCATGATGTTCGAACCCATTGGGTTCAGGTAGATAATTTTTTTTTATTTGGCAGTAGCTGTACCGAATATCCCGGCAGGTGTTGGTCAAACATAAGGAACTATCTCAAAGTAGACAAAAAGTGCATTCGACTAATCTTGACTCTCTTTACGTTTGTCAACTTTTTTGTAAAAGGTTTTATCTTAATAACGATTTCAGATATTTCAATGAAATCTGGTGCATATGTACCAACATAATCTTCCATAAAAGAAATAATTTTGAAGTTACTTTAAGAAATTAATAAATGGCTACTTAGATACTACTTTTAGTAGTAAAAATGATAAGCTTATTATTTTGAACAAAATAACAGTTCATTTGTTCAATCTGTTTGATAAACAGTTGATATGTCTGAAATTGTTTAAGTAGATTGCAAAAATTACGCACAAAATAATCAAACTGCATAATTTTCATTCTACAAGCAGGTAAGTAGGTACCCTTTTAGCAATTATACTCTAATACAGTATATAATATTGTTGATAAAAACGTCATTCGTTCAAGATGGTCAATTGGGATCACAAATATTTTAGTAAAAATTTTAAAATTTCCCAATTAATTTTTAATACTGCAAAATTTTTAGGTAAAGAAAGTAATTTCATCAAAGGATCAATTCAAACCTAGATTTTTTGAAATTTTGTTTTTTCACAGTTTTACTTTAAATATTGCATAATTAAATTGTTAATATTTAAAACCCTTAATAAATAAAACTCTGTCAAAAGCAAAGCCGGGAAAATAATACAATCGTTTGCGTTTCTTTTTTTTTAAAGAAGATTGTATTTAATTTCTTTTGGTTTAATGTAACTCTGTTGAATTTTTGAAAAGAAAATTCTTATTTCAAAGATTTTTTTTTCTTTAATTTGAATTATACACTCAGCTGGTAGGGTATTTGTGCAAATAATATGTTTCATAACTAAAAATAATTTTAAACTCTAGTGATATTTGATTTAGACTGCTTTGTCTATTTTCGTTGATGTCAGATAATGGTTTCTTTTGTTACAAACATGGGGCAATGAAAAAAACATTATTTTATTAATATTTTTTAATTTTTACTTAATATAGTAAGCTCTATTAAAAAGGAAAAGTAAATTTGCCACAAAATGTCAACAAATTTTGTTACGCAGTAATAAATTTTATACAAACAAAATTGGAAAGAAAAAAGCTAAAAAAAAAGAAAATGTGTATTGAGCGAGCAAGAATATATGAACGTTTGAATAGTTAAACTAAAGAGAGGAAAAAGTAAAGGAGAAAATAGAAAGAAAAAGTGAAAATGAAAGAACTATCTTAGGATTGCGCGTGAAACATTAATGGAGCTGTAAACAATGGCGTGGAATGCCTTAGAGGAGACATACTATTCAGGAATTCAATAAGGGGACCCCACGGCCAGATATCGTCACCGGTCCAACGCAACGGCCTCTCATACCCTTTCCACCTGTAAACAGAAAAACTTACATGCATATAAATGTAGTTTCTTACAACTTTCTTGGATTAAACTTGCGGAAACGTTCAGAAAGAATTATTTTACGCTAAATTAAACAAAAAAAGATAAAATAAACTCTTAATCTCCTGACTTTGCACGGTCTTGAAATTTACTTCACTACACGAAGCATTGCAAGGGCTAGCAAGTATTTTTTTTTTTAATTTATACTACTCGTATATGCAAGTCTGTGAATTGTTTTTTTTTTTATTATTTTTTTTTTTTTTTTGATGAAACTGAAATTAAAAGACAAGAAAAGAATTAAGAATATAAAAAACAAGCATATACATGTCAAAAATTTTCTCGAGTTTAGATGAAACCGTGCCTAAAATATAAAGCCAAACTGAACCTAGATATACCTGTAGATACATACCTATAAACTTATAAGTATAACATTTTATAACAATTCATGGTTCAAATTGTGAAAAAATAGAAAATTTCACAGAAATCAACATATAACAACATAATAGACCTGTAATAGCCGGAAAAGTAAAAGGTAAAACTTTTTCACTAAGGAAAAAGTTTATATAAAATAATGACAATAATGAAAGTGTTAAATTATATATTTTTTCCGTTTTCTTAATTTTTTGTGGGATTTAACATTTTTTAAGCCTGAGATTCTTCTTTCACCTTTATTTAAATCACCTCATAGTATAATTCAGTCTATCATTGATTCAGTAAGTTAACACTTATAAATCATAAATATTATCATAATTAATAATTGCTCTAAAGTTAATTTTAGAAAATATATTAATGTAAAAAGCTACAATATATCACTCCGATATCTTTATAGATTTAAATAAAAAGTAAAATTTTCTGACTGGTTTGTATGATATTCCCGGTTGTCTCCGATGTATAGTGAAGAATTCTTGATTTAGGATCCGCAGATATCAGCATTCTTTGTTCGTGTAACGATAGTATCGGTCGAGAATATAAAAGAATTAAGTAGAAATAGTGGATAAGAAAAAAAATTTATAATAATATATATAATATTCTGGTAACTATAACAATTATGAAGAACGAAAAAAGACAAGCTGTAGTTCAAAACGTAGTTAGGAAAGGAATAAACCCCAATTTTTACTTAAGCTTAGGAAAAAATCAATAAACAGACTAAAATAAATATCTTAGCCCGAAAGACCAGTTTGAAAAAATAAAAATAAAGAAGAGAAATTAAAGGAATACATAACAATAAATTAGGGGGAAGTAGACAAATAGAAATAGCTACAAAATGATACGAAGAAAGATAATTGGACCAAAACAAACGGATAAGGGTTGGAAAATGCAGAAGAACAATAAACTCTACCTGAAAATAGACTCATAGACGCTGTACTAAAATGAACTCTAGCCGTTTTTGAGAATTAAAAAAAATGAACAGACAAACCAAGATGATTTTTGGCAAATATAATGGAAACAAAACTAACATCAGATAGTTTAAATAAATCGAAGAACTCAAAATCGTAGATATAAAACAGACATGTATAGAAAACAGAAACGTATTCAGAAAGAATACAACAAATATAAGAAAAAAAAGGATATAAAAGATTTTATTAGCAAAACTTTTAATATATAAAATATTATATATATATATATCAGAAGTCATAGAATTATTTATTCATAATAAAGATATAAAAGACGAATAAATAAATAGGAGAGAGAGCTTTTGTGCAGCTTTCTGACTCTTGACTCTCAGTAATTTACATACTTTAGCTACTTATCCTCCAATAAACTATTTTATTCAGTATTCAACAATTATTGAAAAAGAACTACCAGCGGTAATATTTATGTGATTTTTTCATTTACTCTTTTCTACTTAATCTTTTATCAGAGATTAAACCTTCATGATTTTCAACATTCATAACAGAGATTTCTGTAAAAATATTAAACATGGAATACAAATTAAAATAAAAGTGAAATAATTAGTTTTATAAAGATTATTTTATTCTGGTGCTAGTATGCAATTTTCTAAATTATCTATCAGTTATAATAAACTACAACCCATTTAAAATGTATACAATCAAGGTTAGTTCTCATTAGTTGTAATCATTAAAATTTATCTTAATGATGCGCGACCTAATCGACAGTCATCTAAATTTATGTTTTGAAATCAAAACATATTTCTTCTGATTGTTATTAATAACAATAATATTAACATTATATGAAGGAACTCCATAAACCAGGATATGAAGTTGAGGCGGTTTAGTGGTACTAAATGATTCAATAGCCGGCTAATATATTTATTTTGAACGTTTTCTTGAAATAAACGTTCGAATACTTCATCACTCACAGTGGTAGTTTAAAATACACTTATTACAATTCATGAAATAAGTGTATTTTATGCTTAATACCAATTCTGCACACTTGGAACGGGAAATACCTGTGCGTACATTTATAGAAGAAAACTTAAAATTTTAAGTGTTCCAAGTAAGCACGCTAATAATTCCGTTCGGTTTAAAATATTAAATGTTTGGCCAACCAAATTTTTATTAACTTTGTCTTAACCTTCGTGCACGAGGTTCAGTTGTGTAGTAAGAATTAAATTAAATGATGCCATGAGCTTATTAAATAATAAAACGAAAAGACAATTTTCTACTGTAATTTTACGGTTAGATGGTGAACATAAAAAACGAGTAAATAAAAACAAACGAGAAAGTCATATTAGCTTGCTAAAAGAATTACGTTCCTAAATACTTAAAAATTACTTGAGAATGAACACAGTTGTTTTTGACGATTTATTTAATTTAGTTGGACAGTTAAAAATAATCTAAACTACACGCATTGATTGTTTTACCTTTTTAAATTCTTTTCGGAAACTGCCGCGTATCACCTGAATTCTTTCACAATAAAATCTTTATCTGCTTTATCATATACTCTTTTTACATAACTTCAGAAATTCTTCGTAAATTGTTATTTTTAAATTAAGGTTCGTCTGATCTTTACTAGCACACATTACATAAACATGGCTGACATTAGTAAAATTCTATAAAATTAAAATTAAAAAAAAAATTTATGAAAAATTTTTTAATCCATTATTGCATATACATAATTATAATTATATATATTTTTAAATATAATTTTAATTTTAGATATTAACGTTGCTCTACAGAACATAAAAAAATAAATAAAATGTTAAATACGAGTTCATTTATAAAATAATGAAACGTAAAAAAGAAAATCGATGAAATATAACAAAGCACGTGCCGTACTAAAAATCGTGGAACTTGTACTGATAAACTGACTCTCAAATAACGCGCTCCAAGTGGTTCAGAAATAATATCGCTCAAAGTACGAGTCGCATAAACACGCGCTCTTGAATGCACGATTGATACGTGTCATTCTATAGTGGCATACAAACATTCGAGTTAGCAGCCTTCTAATGGTACATGATGTTCACTACGTTTCTGTCCCTTTTGAGTTTAATTTTAATTCCATGCAGTGTCTTTGTAGTCGCTTTAAGATTATTCGATAATTTCGCGTACATACAATTTGAATACACACACACAAATGTGAGACAGATGTGATATTTCTGTCATTAAAATACAGTGTAAGTGACTGTATAAAATAAACAAAAAATATGATACATAGAAATAAAATTAAAGACCTGAAAGTAACAATAAGAAAACGACGACTAATATTCTACGAACATATGGGCCGAATGAATCAATCAATGAATGAAATACATAAAGGTTAAGGTGGCTCAGAAACAGATGAAAGAGAGCTCAAAAAGATTGACAATATTACAGAAAATGACTGTCTAGATGAAAAAGAATACAGAAAATAGTTTCTGAATTAAGGGTTTCTGTAGGTGAAAAGAAAACACTCAACGGAGGAGAATGGACTGAATAAATAAGAGCTAAACAGTCAGAAAGAAAGAACTTCTAGAGAAAAAGAAAAACTACATGAAATTATATTTGCGTGGTCCTGGTATCAATGGCGAGAAATAAAACAGTGTTGGTTAGCTAATCAAATTAAAAAATAAACAATAACTTGTTACTGATGGGATTCCGTATAAGCATTAACTCAAAAGCGGCACGGAAACTTCATCAGTGAAACATATTACGATTGTACCAATTTTTCGTAATGCAATTGTTTCATCAATTACTTATTCCGATGACAAAATAAAAAATATGGAGTTTTATCTTAGAAGAAGGAAATAAGTAAGTTGAATTTAGATTTATCCGTATCTTAAAAAAATATCTACTGCAGACTATTCACAGGAAGAAAAGAGTTCCAGCGGACAGCTACATGCCTGCATTTGAGCTTCTCTCCCATGTCACTCCGAGCTTTCTCTGTCATAGCCATCCCTGAGTAGCCTGGAAGTTTGTAATTATATAATATTATAATTCTAAACATCTTATCTATATTTATAATTTTAATGTTTGTTCATTCATTTGAGATTGTATGTACAGAATGGATGTCACTAGGAAACTGAAGGAGTTGACTGAGAAGCCAATTAATTGGAACAAGTTGAATTAATAATGTATTATTAATGAGTTACTAACAGATAAATAACATGTAGCACTGTGTGTGGCATCACATTGAATTACATATGAAGCGACTGAAAAGAACTTGATTGATAAATTTCTTTGCAATATCTGCTGCTGTGGATCGACTAAATATAAAAGTAATACACTGCAAATGTTGTGTAAGACTCCTAAATAACACAAGTTAAGCCAACTAAATAATTATTCTGTTTGGAACTGTCACTTGGCAGAATTGTCACAATAATTATAATCGTTTAATTTTCACATTATTAAAATAGTTGGTTCTATTATAATTTTTATAATTTTGATTTCTTCGTATCCGAGTTTGAAGACTTTTTTGCAACAGACTAACAAAAACTGACGATATAACTTGTTTAATGAAACTTTTATGTATAATTTAAGTAATTATTAATACGTTGATCAACGAGAAGAGTAAAAAAAAATTATTTTCTAATTCCTACATTATTTAAGAAAAGATTATTTTAAAATCAAAGTAATTTCAACATTAATTAAAAAAAACCGGTTTCACTTCATATAAAATAGATAAAATAACGGATTGGTATCATTAATCCAGTTGTACTACTCGTAAGGGTAGAAATGGATTCCAAATTTCATTGAAACCATGGTTCTATGACTGCATAGACTTTTGCAATCATCAGATTTCCCATGAGTACAATCTGGTGACTACAAACACGCGCGCACACCTCAACACATACAGAAATTTGTACACTACAGCCAGTTATGTAACATCTGGCTTCTTCTTTTCTCCAACCCCTAACCAACATTACTACATAATCACACTCTTTCATACACACACACACACACACACACCCCTCTCTCTTTTTCTTTCTCACATCTTTTTCAATTTAAAACGGTAAACGTTGATGGAAGACATAGCACCTTAAACTTCAAGTTGAACCAAGAGGTCTCCTTTCATTATACCACTATCTGTTTCTCCCATTTATTTGAACCCTTTTATCCCTTAACACATTAGTTCTTTCTATCAAATTAGCAAAAGGTTTTTTTTTTACTCCTTGTAGCTGAAAGCATGACCGCGTAGCTTTCATTTACTTTCACTGTTGAATTAGTAAAAGAAAGAAAGAAAGAGGGAAAATAAAGTAAAAAAAAAAAAAAAAACGTAAAAAAAGAAATGAAAATCTAAAAGACCTTTTGTAACACAATCTTTCTCAGGCTATTATTTTTTACTTATTCTACTGTTTCAAATCCCCTTTTATATTCAGATTTACAGAATATTATTTTTCACCTGAATTACTAATGAGATTCAGTCTCGTTAAATAAATTTGGTTTCTTATATATTATAAACTTACTGTTTTCTAGTTTCAACTGACTAAAAAGTTATGTTAAATAATAGAAACAAAAATTTAATTCATTTGAAAAAATATTTGACTATCATAATTTTTTTGAAAAAAAAATTCATGTCAGAGAATAATTGGTTTTTTTATTTTGCTAATTTTAATGTACAAAATCTGAAAATGATTGTTTAAAAATTTAACTTTGTTTTTAGGATTAAAAAATATACCCAAGTTAAGAAATTAAGTAAGGGAAATTATCTTTAATCCTTCAAAACGTCTTTTCCAAGTGGAGTTCTACTTAACAAAAATATGAAAGGTTTTGATAAAAAAAAAATGAGTAACCACTGATAGTGGACAACAATTGTACTTTTTTTTTAAATAGTGTGTAAAAATAGTTTTATAACAAGTAATTTTTACATTATTTTCTACAAAAAAAACCTTCTGAAAATTGTAAAGAGCCGTTTATAATTGTATTAATGTTAGTTTTATGTTAGTTTATTAATGTTAGTTATTCCAGCAATTAATGATGTTAAAGAACAATTAAGATTCGGAGTAACAGTACAAGATAAAAAGATAAAGATGCTACGATTTGCTGATGATATAGTAATTCTAGCCGAGAGTAAAAAGGATTTATAAGAAACAATGAATGGCATAGATGAAGTCTTATGCAAGAACTATCGCATGAAAATAAACAGGAACAAAACGAAAATAATGAAATGTATTAGAAATAACAAAGATGGAGCACTGATTGATTGTAAAAATAGGAGGAGAAAAGATTATGGAGGTAGAAGAATTTTGTTATTTGGGAAGTAGAATTACTAAAGATGGACGAAGCAGGAGCGATATAAAATTCCGAATAGCACAAGCGAAACGAGCCTTCAGTAAGAAATATAATTTGTTTACATCAAAAATGAATTTAAATGTCAGGAAAAGATTTTTGAAAGTATATGTTTGGAGTGTCGCTTTATATGGAAGTGAAACTTGGACGATCGGAGAATCTGAGAAGAAAAGATTAGAAGCTTTTGAAATGCGGTGCTATAGGAGAATGTTAAAAATCAGATGGGTGGATAAAGTGACAAATGAAGAGGTATTGCGGCAAATAGATGAAGAAAGAAGCATTTGGAAAAATATAGTTAAAAGAAGAGACAGACTTATAGGCCACATACTAAGGCATCCTGGAATAGTCGCTTTATTATTGGAAGGACAGGTAGAAGGAAAAAATTTTGTAGGCAGGCCACGTTTGGAATATGTAAAACAAATTGTTAGGGATGTAGGATGTAGAGGGTATACTGAAATGAAACGACTAGCACTAGATAGGGAATCTTGGAGAGCTGCATAAAACCAGTCAAATGATTGAAGACAAAAAAAAAAAAAAAAATGTTAGACCACCGTTTCCAATCTAAAATTCTTACCGCTAATAGACAGAGTATATCAAATTATCTGATGTTTAAGAAAACAAATTATACAAAAAAAATTACATTCAAGGCTTTTTATTAGTCTAATTTTAATATATTTATTTTCGAAATTAACCAGCCATGTTAAACAGATGATATCAAAATCAGCTGATTTTCGTAGTCGAGAGTTCTAAGGTTCGTGTCTTTGTAGCGGAAGTTGCTTTTGAGTAGAATTGAATGCTGGGCTGTGTAAAAAAAAAATATAAATTTTTTATCAAGAAAATTGCTTTTAAAAAATGTTCTATTTATGCATGTCTGAAAAGAAAAGCATTTGGAGTGTGCAACGACTTTATAATTAAAGTGAGTCCCACGCTTTTCTTCTTAGTCATGCATAAATAGTAGTCTTTTTTAAAAGTAACTTTCTTCAAATTAGTTTTTTAAAGGTAATTTTCTGGAAACCAAAATTATTTTTTACTTTTTAGTACGAATTGTTTTTTTTTACTTCCTTATAGGAAGTGAAGGAATATTAAGACCGCGAAAAATTTTGGTTTTCAGAATTCAACGGAAATATCCATTTTGACCATTCCTGAATCCATTTTGACTAGTTTCGTCTATACGTACGTACGTTTGCACTTAAACGTATATATGTGCTTATCTAGCATAACTCAAAAACAAAACTCCTACTTGTTTATCTAGCAAAACTCCTAGAATTAGTCGTAGGATGTTGAAATTTTGGATTTATGACTGCTGTAAAACCTAGTTGGGCACCTACCCTTTTGACTGTAATCGACTGGACCAAAAATGTCCAAAAAGCCCAAAACCCCAAATAATGGATTTTGGGCTTACAAGAGGAAGGCTCAAATTCGGTTCGAATCTTTTTTTAACTTTTTCACTTCCTTATTTTTTCTTCAATTTAAATATATTAATTTATTAATAATTATTAACCTCTGATTGTGAAAAAGTTTTAGAATAAATAATAATTTAATAAAAACAAAAAAATGAAAAAATATCAGAAGTTGAAATAAAATTTTATGTAATTTTCATTTAAAAAAAAAAAAGTATATATGTAATTTAATAGACGTATAAGGAAGTCATGTGATGTCTAATCAGATTTTTTGTTTTTTGATATTTATTTGTTTTTTAAAAAAGCACCCTTTTAAAAGAAAATTATTTTTTTTTTTAATTTCTACCTTTTAGTTATAATTAAATGAGATTGTTAACATGTTATATATATATATATATAAAATAATAATGATATATGCTTATTTCTGAGGAATTATATTGTTCCAGTTTCTGTTTCCTCCATTGAGTTGTTTGGAATCACATATGATCAAATTAAATTTAATTTGCTTAATTATAAGTTTTATCAGGTATAAGTTTTGGTCAGATATAAGTTTTATCTTAAGTTATAAAATTTTTCCACGTGTAAATTTTATTACCTTTTTTTATAAGTATTTAAACTGACGAGTAAGATTTTACTTTTAGTTGTTTTAACAGACAAAGAAGTATTTATAAACAGTTTTAATTATGTATTTAGAAACATGATTAAAATATGACTTTTAAATCATCCACTTGCTTTGAATCTGCCAGACAGCGATGATGATATTAGACGATTGAAAAGGGTTCATGTGCTGGACCTTAGAGATGGTCGTTGATGAAACTATTTTCATGTTTTTTCCTGTATATTTCTACTTTTTTTAACAATTTTTGTTTGCTATTTTATTTATTTTTTTATTATTTAAACGCTATTTACTGTTCAACGTTGTTTTCATTCGTTCATTTATCCACCAATGTTCATCTTCTATTTAATAAAAAGACATCGCTTGCGAACTGTATGTGTCGATCACATATGTCCACTGACTGGACAAGTTATAGAACCCAATGATGTTAGTACTTTTGACATAATGAGTATTCATTGGGTCTTTCTTTTTGTTTTATCTTGAGGAGGGAAAATCTGCAACCAGACGCCAGCAGCCCGTACTACTGGGTGTGTGGGATTTTCTGGGGAAGTAGGTACCCACTAAAAACCCTCCCCCTCACACATTGGGTCTTAGTTGTTACTATAAGTATATTTATCAACATGAATGTTTATGTTATTTTAATTTTTCGTGGGGGGTTATCATTGGATGACCCTTTCTCATTAACTTTTTTAACATAATATTACTCGTGGTTTCATTAGGAGATTGTAAATTTCTGTTTTACAGGGAAAAAATTAGAAAAATGCAGTTTTATTCTATATTATAACTTGGATAATTAGTTTCCATTATTACAAATGATACCAGCTATTTACAGCTAAATCAGATGATTAGCGTAAATAAATTTTAGAAGGCAAATTTACACAAGTTATATTAAAATTCGCTTTAATTGCCACTTGATCTTCTCATACTAAAATCATCGACAATCAAAATCAATCGGATCGATAATTGCATCTTATCGATTCAACTCCCTTCCGCAAAGATGTTCACCTTGTATCTCCAACAATTTATATATAAATGGTTTATATATAACATATAAAAAGATATTAAATTAATAATGAAACATTTTATTGTCACCCAACTTAAGTCGCAGTGTAAAGTTTCACCATTGTATTACGTCGGGAAATGAGTTTATTTAACGTTGGAAGATTGCAGGACACGGTTGAAGCATTGTAAGTTAAAGAAAAGCATGTAACAATTATTTTTAGTATCTTTTCCTTTTTTTAATTTTATTTTATTCTCATATATTTGAATTACATCTACTGTAAAAATTAAAAAAAAAAAAAGATTAATTTTATAAAATAATAAAACATTTTTCTATAATTTCATTTAAAAAAAAAAAAAATTGATTATTTTTTCGCAATATTAAAATGAATTACAAATCTATTTTGCTCAAAATATTTTTGTATTGAAAATAAAACAACAGATTTATTCAGATTTTATTATACATATATAGCGTATATAAATTTTACAAAAAGGAATAATATATTTGATAAAATTACTGAATGTAAGGATCTTATTCTGTGGCATATACACTTCAAAAGAATAAAACGTAAGTATAGAAGAATAAGAAAACATAATGTATAAATGTAGGAAAAACAGAGAAAAATCTTGTTTCCCCTTTCACTGGTTACTTTAAGGAAGATATGTCGATTACAATTTGGAAGCCTATTTCTCTTTCTCAATCTTCTATATATATATATATATATATATATATATATATATATATATATATATACTTCTTCTACCATTTTTTCTCTCTCCCTCAATTTTTAGCTGAATCTTTCTCATACTATCTTTTATTACATCTAGTGTGATTTATAAATTAAAAATATACTGTTTATTAAGGTATTATTTTTTTAGCCAGTGGGAAATATGAATGAACTAAAATAGTTTTATATAACATATTTTGGATATTATTTTTACATTCTAAAAACCTATTCTACTTTGATTAAATTAAAACTAATATCCTGACTATTAAAATCAATATCATTTCTTTAATAATAATAACCTCTAATATACAACATTAGATCTGACCTTTGTCTTTTATGTTACACGCTAAATATCATTTAAAAATTTGTAATTTACTTTTGAAAATTTGCGTAATTTAAAAAAAAACACTTTATAACAAGTATATAAGTATATATGGGAAAATTAGATAAAAAGAAAACTGGAAAAGTATTGTATGACTTTCCCGGCTATTAATAACAAAATTTAAAAGAGGTAGAGCCAAAAAATGAAAAAAAAATTATATATATTTTAGAGAAGGAGAATAGATTTTAAGAAAAAATTTTCTAAAAATATTCATACATAGGTTAAGCTTAACAAATTTTCTTTAGTAAAATTTTCTCTAAATCTAATACCCTCTTCAATAAAGGCTAAAATAAGAAAAATAAAATTTTAAAAACTGTATTGCATTTTATATCTGAGATTTTGTAATTTCAAAAAATTGTAGACATTTACAATATTTCAGCTCTTTATATAAAGTATAAAATTTCAAAACAGTTTTGAAAAATATATAAACCGGAGGGAGATAAAGTAAAAGAACAAAAAGCATATATTTCAGTTTTAAGAAGTGGTAGTTGATTTTTTTAAAATGTTTTTTGGGATATTTATATAAGCATTAGCTAACAAATTTGTTTTACTAAAGGTTTTTTTTTCAACTAATCTGAAGAATTTTGAAATCGGATTTATTTCCCACCATCTTAACGACGTTTGAAAAAAATAATATGACAAATGCAAGGTTTGAGGGTACGGTTGAACCACTGTAAATTAAAGAGCATGTAAAAAACAGTTATGCGATTAATTTAAATTATTTTTTTTAAAGTTTTAATTTATTTTCATGTGTTGAAATTACAACCGCAGAAGACATAAAATATACAGAAAAATAGTAATGTACAGAAATATTTGAGCCAAATTTGAAGAAATCCGGTTCGGTCAATCCTAAGATATAAGATTAACACACATGCGACACACATGATTTTTTGGTCTAGATGGACCCTAAAACGTAAAAATTTGC
Source organism: Lycorma delicatula (assembly GCF_047948215.1). Taxonomy (NCBI): domain Eukaryota; kingdom Metazoa; phylum Arthropoda; class Insecta; order Hemiptera; family Fulgoridae; genus Lycorma; species Lycorma delicatula. The sequence continues at coordinate 114,947,661 of NC_134462.1, forward strand.
AAAAACCCGATACCCCATTTTGACAAGATCACCAGATTTTTTTCCTTTAATACGCGTACAGCTAAGCTAGCTACTCTAGCTATACTCTCGGGTACGGTCGAACTGAGAATGTACAAGACTACACTTCATTTACACTCATACATATCATCCTCATTCATCCTCTGAAGAATTATCTAAACGGTAGTTACCGGAGGCTAAACAGGAAAAAGAAAGAGCTATACTCGCCGGGATAATAAAAGTTTAGTAATATATTCAGATTTAACTACTTTTATTACTTCAAAAATACAAGTTAGATAATGAATGATTAAAGAATCTTTCCAAAATACAAAATAATAACAATCATCCTATAACAGACAAAAATAATTCATTAATTTTAGAAAAAGCAACTCGAAATTATAACTCATCAATCTTAATAGTTACATGAATGACCAGAAGAGATAATTTAACAGAATAAGTAACCCCTTCATTTAAAATATCTTTTCTAAAAACAATATTTCTTTTGTAAATATATATACCCATATTTCTAGGGGATACTTTGTTTTATAAATGCAGATTGTTTCTAACTGACAACAAAATCATATAACGTTAAATTTGGGAAATCATTTAACGTATTTTTATGACTTGTTCTAAACTGTAAAATCAAGGTAAATTTGCTAAATCAGTGCATGTAACATGTACTTTTCGACTAGAATATTTGTCCTCAATATGTATATATATACACATATACAGGAATACTTTAAAGTAATAAATATAAGTCATAAAATAATGAAAAACGTTAATATAAATTCAATTCTGGAAACGCTCGGTTTTCGAGTTATGTCTAGTATAAGATTTTGCTTAGATCTCTTTCCTGAAAATCAAATAATATTATGCTAAAATTCTCTTACTATAAAATAATTAAACAAAATTTGTTTTGTTGTTTGCAATCTTACATGGAAAATTGTAAAAAAAGTGGCTAACAAATTTTACCTCCAGGTAAATTAATTTCAAAAGGTAAACGTTTCCGAGAAAACTTAAAAAATTCAAGTTTAAAAGCATTCTTCTTTAAGTTTGCCATCAATTTACTTTATTAAATTATCAAAACCCCAATTAAAATTTATGATAATGTTTAAATAAATAAAATTCAAAAAAAAAATTGTAGTTAAAGTTAATAAAATCGAAATAATTTTTTTTCAATCCATTATTGTTGAAAATTAACGCAACGAAAATGTAAAAATGTTAATTACTAAGAAATGAACAAAGTAACTTATTGGTTACAAAATATTAAATTAAAAGGATAAAACATTTAAAAAATAATGTACATTCTTAACGTATTCATCGTGCCTGATTTCTAAAATATTTAACAAGCTGTAATCATTATCTTAAAGCAATGTAGTCATGGTTCTCAGGTTTGCAGTTCTAGTAAATGTAACATTAATTATTCTTTTAAGTTTATTGGTTTAAAATTTACATTTGGTTATATGTGTTCTACGGATGGTAATATACGAAATGTACTATGAGGTTATACCCATACCTTTTCCCTCCCAAGACCACTGAGAATGGTACAGCAGTTACGTATTGCGCACTCTCAGTGGTTGCCTGGCCTCTAACCTCGCGGGACCCGGCGATGCCGTGCCCTGCAGGGGTCGCTCACCCTTGAGTAGGCCGGGATTCGGTCTTTTCTTTGTGCCACGCCTCAAACCAGTTCCCCTCCAAGGAGGGGATGTAGCCGGGTCTCCGGTCTTTTCAATTTTCCCCGAACTCAAGGGGTCCCCGGTCAATCACCGAGAGCGGCCCACCTCAGCGAACCGCTCTCTCATTAGCAGGGCTGCCCTTGTATTTCCCTAAGTCCAGTATCTGTCCCCATCCCGTTCCCTAACATCTCTCTCCTTGGTTTGTATTATTCTGGTTACCATAGAGGCTACTTTATCCAATTTTGTTTTTAGCATGTACTGTAGCGTGTTTTCCGGATGCAATTGACTTATCCCGAATGAGTGCCTTATCTCATTACATCTGTATATCGAGTGCTCTACCAAGTCAATTTCGTTACAGTATCGGCAGTCTGGGATCATCCGCCTACCAAAAGGATGGAGGTAGGTCCCAAACTCACCGTGTCCAGTTGCGAGATGGAAGCCCACCTCTCCGTACCTCCTTCTGTTTATCCATATACTGACTTGGGGAATTATTCTTCTGGTCCAGCCTCCAGTGCCTGATGTTTCCTACTGTGCCTGCCACTCTTCAAGCATCTGCCTTTTAGCTTCACTTCTAGGTATCCCACAGTTAACTCGTCGGAGCATCAGAACCTTAAGGCCGACAGGGGGTATTCCCGCTACGACTTCTACTGCATTTTCTGATACAGTCTTATATGCAGACACAATTCATATCGCAGCTTCCCGCAGGGCAGATAACTTATTTAGGTTCTTCTTCTTATCAAAGGCTTCGGCCCACGCCGGGACCGTGTATAAAATCACTGCAACTGAAAAAATCAGTCTCCTTTTCGATGAACATGGACCCCTGTGTCTGGTCATGAGCCTTCTCAGCATAATATCTCCATATTTGAGAATATTTTTTACGTACCAATTATTAAAATCTAATTTTGTTTATAAGTCCTTCCACTAAAGACAAAAATTACCTCATTATAAAACATCATAGCTTTTATATTCCTGACAACTCCCCGATCCCGATGACCGAATCTTTATTGGGAGGAGAGAACTATTAATAATAAATTTATAATATTTATTTTATACAAACAAATTTATGATAAATTTAAATGTATCTGCATTACTGGATTATCTGCTTCCACATCGATACTATTTTATCCATTATCACACATAAACACAGATAAATTCTAATCGTACGAGATTTTATTCCAGGGACAAAATACGTTAATTTTCTCATACACCAATGCATTATGTATACATTTCGTTAAATAAGTAGGGTAATTTTCATATTTATTAATCTCGCTTCATATTAAAATATTATTGCGAAACAAGAAAAATAATTAAGTAATGTCCGTATTAAAGTAAGTTACATTTCATTATTTTAAATTTATACTTATCAGACTTGATTTATTCCGTCATTTAAAGAAGTTTTATAATAATGACTTCAAATAATATAATTTTACTGGAAATTTTCTACATAACTCTTACAATTTTTATCAAATAACTAAATTAGAATAACTAGAAATTTGTGATTTTTAGTTAGTTACAACCATCATTTGTCTTATGGACGTTTTAAATAAATACCCTATTCACCTTTTAATCGATTTTTTTTTTCTTAAATAACATTGATTAAGAAGAAAAGTAATTTTTTCAGAAAGAAAATTTACCGTCAAAACAATTTACTCTTATAGTGATGGAATCTTTTAAGACGAAATATGATTTTTATTCTTCCCTCAATCCACTAAAAGAAGAAAAAATAAACAAAAATAAAAACCATTTATTCAAATAAGAGAGTATTATCGGATATAAAAAAAGTCTATGGTTGTCCACCGCCATTTTTTTCAACTAAATATACAGTTATATCCAAGGGGTTACACAGCTGAGTAATGAGTAGTTTTTACCAGCGTTATGTTCCCGTAGGAGGGTCAACTGTCCCGTGGGAAGGCAGACCCTAATCCCAGTTGGGTTGTGCACCTGAGCTAACCGTGGATAATCCTGCCTTCTGTCAAACTAAGCTTCATTTTATAACCGTACTCTACCATCATTGAATACAATCGCTTTCAGCAAACCATTTTGGTTACTATAACTTTTGTTAAATATATTTATATATTACGGGAAGAAATACTTTAACGTAAAGGTTAGGTATAAATAAAGAAAACGTTGCTCTTATATAAATAAATGACACTGACCTCGAAGATATTATGACGTAATTTTTTATTAAAACAATATTACAATAAAATCAATTATTTTTAATTCAGAACTGTCGCATCAGATTTCATAGAGGAATTTTTTGAAACTTTGTATAGTTTTTACTTTCACGCTGTTATAACACGACTTAAAAAAAGTCAAGGGATTAGTATCGGAGGAAGGTTAGAGATAATTTTCTTTTTAGAATTTGAAGTTCAGAATATTTAACAGATTTCAAAATTAGAAGACTGTGACAGAATATAGTATGAAAATGAATGTTAGAAAAACTGTATAAATAATGAGGATAGGAAAAATAAACGTCTGCATGAAGTAAAGAAGTAAAACTTAGATAACAAGAAGCATGTATTTAGATAGCATATTAACAGAAAATTACAAAAGTGAAAACAAAAGAATAAAACGAATATTAATGTTTAACAAAGTGTTTAGCAGAAAACAACCCGGTTATTATGTTGTAAGAGGGAGTTACAAATTAAGTATACTAGACCCAGCCGACGTACGAGTTTGTGACGTCACGAGCAGGCTCATTACTACTCGGCCTGAAAACATCAACTCCGCGTATCAAATCGAAATATTACTTATCGTATTGTACGCGGTAATAACTATCATATTTACATTTACTGATCGTAAAGAATACGTAATTAATTCTTTTATAACGTTTATTTGACTAGATTATTAATTTTTAATAATAGACAAAAGCTTACTTGAATTATCTTCGATTTCTAGTAAGTTCACCATCCTCGCTAAACGAATCACTATCACTATCACTGTCACTTTCATTTTCACTTTCACTATCGGAGTTATAACGTTATGTCATTTCATCTATCAGTAGTTCCAGTTTTTCATCCTTTTTTTCAATATTTCTTTTACTTTTTCGTAATAGAGTTTTCAGCCATCTACATTCATGAAATTAAATTCTTCCGTACTTAATTTTTCAACATTTGTGAAAGAAATTTTGTGTTATGACTCGCCACATGTCTTTTGACGGCTGAGCATACCATCTCGATCGGTTTCAAATCAAGATGGTACGGTGGAAGTCTAAGAGCACGATGCCCATGTTTTTTTCAAAAGTTTATATACAAGTGATATTCTTAAACTTTAGTTTTATGTAACTTTACTAACTCATATAATAGCGGTTTCAGCACTTTTGAACTTTAGGGAATATGGGGTTTCTCCAGCCAATCGGTCATATCTTTTCTTTTGGAGTTAGAATTTGGCGCTTTATCAATTGCTGTATTGTGATAAAGGAAGATATCAACAACTACTACTGACATTGATGGAAGATTTGGAATAAATCTGTCACGCACCCATGTCATGAAATTGTCTGTATTCATGTTGTCATGGTAGTCACCACTTTTCAAACTGGCTTTTAAAGTTAGTAATGCGTTCGGAATAAAACCGATTTCTTTTTAAACATTTATGGTCCAGTCAATTGCAATCAAAAGGGGAGGTGCACAACTAAAATTTCAACGTCCTACGCGTAATCGTTTTGATTATACGAGATACATATGTACGTACTTACGTACAGATGTTACACCGGAACTAGTCAAAATGAATTCAGGGATAGTCAAAATGGATATTTCCGTTGAATTCTGAAAACCGAAATTTTTCGCGATCACAATACGTCCTTTATTTCCGTACAAGGAAGTAAAAAAACAGGCAAAAGGTTGCATAACATTTCTAGCTTTCCTCTTGACAGATTTTTATTTCAAATATGCCATAGCGTTTTTAAATACTAATGACTTAATTATGAAATATTTAGAATACTATTAAAAAAAAAAATTATATATATCTATTCAGTAAATAAATTTGGGTTCGATTTGACCCTCTTAATCAAATGTAATTTTAACCCTGAAATTGACGCAATATTAAAAGTATAATTAAGAGAAAATCAAAATTTTTAGAATAACATGCTCAGTCCCAGTTTACCTATTTGAGCAAAAACATTTTTATAAAAATTATACTCGTATATGAGAAGTATAGTAAAAAAAAATTTGGTTCAAATTTTATTCCCTTGACAGATACCTCATTTAAAAAATTTTACTAACAGTCGTAATTTGAAAACAGATATAGAAAAATGAAAATTTAACTTTTTTTTAGTTTCCCATGGGAATCCTTTTTTAAAAAGTGCCAATGCCATCGTTATTACTATTAGAAGTTTCAATTAAAAATCGTTGTTTTAAAAAAAATTGATATTTTAAGTACTCATTTCGTTCAGCCCCTTAGTTATTAGGCATTAAAAGTTTATTTATTGGTGTAATAATTTACCAGGGAATTTTATTTAATCAAGAATTTCTTTTTGTTTTTTTTTAATTTTTTATTTTGAGGTTTTAAATTGAGGTGGATAAGCTGTTCAATGAGTCAGTTTGATTTGGTACAACTTTATTCAGAAAGGTTACAAACAATTAAACTTTACCAAAAACAATAGATACGAGTATAGAATTTTCTCCGGAGTCGATGGAATCAAAAATCAGCGCAACACTGATGTATGTATGTATGTGTGTGTGTGTGTGTGTGTGTGTGTGTGTGTGTGTGTGTGTGTGTGTGTGTGTGTGTGTGTGTGTGAGTATATATATATATATATATATATATATATATAAGCTAATATTCGTAAGAAATATCAACTTTTCAGTTCCTTGTACGAAGTAAAGGAAGTATTGTGATGGCGAAAAATTTCAGTTTTCAGGTTTCAACGGAAATATTTATTTTGACCATCCCTGAATTCATTTTAACTAGTTTCGGCGTGACGTTTGTGCGTACGTACGTATGTATCTCGCATAATTCAAAAACGATTAGCCGTAGGATGTTGAAATTTTGGATTTAGGACTGTTGTAATATCTAGCTATGCACCTCTTCTTCTGATTGCAATCGACTAAACCAAGTGTCCAAAAAAAGCCCGAAATTCAAACAAAATTGGATTTTAGAGTTTTACTTAACTGCAGTAAAAGGTTCTCATTGAGAAATTTTTAACGATATATCGAAAATAGTACTTATTTTCGTTGGTTCCAGAGTTATAGCTAAATAAAATTATAATTAATGAAATATTTGAAATTTACTATGGAGAGGCACATCGGTTCGAATCAGACTTCTATTTTTTTAATTTAAATATTTCTGATTTATTTATAATTATTAACCTCCGATTATAAAAAATCTTTACGATAAATATAATTCAATAATAATAAAAAAAAAAGAAATATACAAAATATCAGAAGTTATGATGAAATAAAATTTTATATACTTTTCATTTAAAAAAAAAAATGTGTATGCAATTTAATCGGCGTACAGGAAAGTCATGTGGTGCCCAAATTTATTTTTTTTTGTCATCGAATTTTTGTTATATGAAAGAAAAACTGTTTTCTTTAAATAATATTGACAATCCCCCCCCCGAAATTCGATTTACTTAAAACTTTGAAATTTTAAATAACCTAATCATTGTATTAATCCTCAATTAAGAATAGTAAAAAACTAACCCCCCTTTTTTTAAATATTGTACAAAATTTAATGCTAACAATGACTCCCACGCAAATGATCTGAGTTATTTTCGAAGAATTTATGTTGAGCAAGTCCGAAGATAATTTTAAAAATACAGACCAACACGCGCGCACATACACACACATACATAGATCTTTCGGAAATAAATATTATCTGTCAAAGAGGATCTGGAAACGCCGAAAATTGCAAAAAAACTCTAATTCTAAAGTTTTTGAATTTTCCTAATATTTTAGTTGAATTATTGAAAACTTTTTAAATTATATTTTTAAAATATCAAGGTTTTTTCACCGTTTATCATAAAATATTTCTACTCTCAGAAAAGAAAGATGAGTGGTATTTTAATTTGTTTATATATATTATTAAAACAGCACCAAACTATTTATTTATAATTTTTTGAAACGTCTTTAAAATTACTTTTCATCATTTTACTACAGATTTAAATTTGCGCGAATTAAAAATATTACTAGTTTGAAAAATAAATTAAATTACATTTATTACTATTACTGTTATTATTATAATTATTTTTTATTTGAAAACATAACTAGATTGAACTTTTATTATTGATATTACTTTATTAAAAATATTTTAATGATTAAACAACAATTTAGTTCAGATTTACATGTTTTTGTTTTCCCTGGATTTTATACTAATACAGAATATTATAAAGGAAATTGTTGTAACTGTAAAATTATATTTTACATTTTTCAACGTTCTCATGAAATGAAAAATAGAAAAAAATACTCAGCTCAATAATTTATACGTATAGTCGTATGAATACAAGTGTGTTGCCATCTATTTTACTTAATATCTTAGAAACGGGTGAAGATGTAATCAGAAAATTTGGTGCGGTGATATTTTTATATGAAGTGCTGGTGGTAATAGTTAAAATTTATGACTTTTTTTTTACTAATGACTAATTAAATTTTAATGAAACTTTAAAGATGTTTAGAATGAAAATTTTACTGGTGCACTTTTAAAAAACTAGCTAGTGGTGCCAAAAAAAAATTGAAAAATATTCTCACCACAAACCCTCTTGACAAATAAAAAAATTGAAGCCTTATGTAAATATTGGGAGATTTTAGAATACTGATTCCAGCTTCCTTTCTTGTCTCCTTTAATAAAAAACGCACTTTGCCTGAAAATCTATTTTAAGATATATTGAAGTATTAAAAATATATTACAGTAGAAGGCCAAAATAACGGGGTTCAAAATACCGAAGATTCGGATGTAACGCGAGGAAAATTATGTCCTCCCAATAAAAAAAGTACCTTATTTATTAAATTAAATTTTTAGTTTTGAAAGTTGAGTTAAAACAATAAAAATTCTGCAGGGCGGTTCTGCAGTAATTTCTTTTTCATTGGGACTTGGTCTCATCACCTCTAGCTTAGCGTGACCAATGCATCCAAAAGGATTTCGTAGAAGTATCGAGATATGGAAAAAATAGTGTTCTTTTACAATGCGTTAAGACTCACGGTTATTTAAATGAGGTTATTGAGTTAATTTTTAAATGATAGTTTCTTACTTTTTTCTTACTCCTTTTTAAATGTCTCACTTTTTTTGTTCCTCACAAATTCACACTCTATTTTTTTACTCCTTTTTAAACTCTCACTTTTTTTGTTACTCCTTTTTAGATGAATTTTTAAGTATGGTCTTACGCTCTTGTTGGTCAGTCTAGTGTCAGCCATTACAGAATTTAACAGTTACCTATAATTAATTTATGCAACGTTACGTATATGAAGCGTAAGTTTGAAAATTGTAATAAAAATAATTTGGGTATAATCAAAACAAAGTCTTTTATTTATTTCAATGAACCGGCCAATAAAATAATACACAGAATAATTTAAACCCAACCGAGGTATTAAAATAAACCCAGGCCCAAATTATTCGACATAATGATTCAAAAAGTCTACACCAACCAGAAATTCCTAAAACCAAGGGAAGTTGAAATATAATTTTAATGTGAAACTCGTATTTTGAGTTGTAAAGTCACGAATTCAGAATAAAAAAAAAATTGTAAAGCGGATTAATGACCGAGTGATATGAAAACAGTGAACCAATTTCAGAGCGCACATCTGTTAAAAGGTATAATCGATGCTATCCATAATAAAGACGGCAATAAAAAAGAAGATGATGATGGCGAAGATAACTGGTAAAAATGACTTAGAGGTGGAAGAAGACATTTCAAATGTTTTTGAAGCGATAACAAAGATAAAAAAGGTGATTTCACGGAAGGAGTGGCAAAATTAATTGAATAGCATTCATCTCCAATATCTTGTTACAAACAATACGCGGACAAAAAACGTAGTGGATTAGTCCGTCAAATAAATCTTACTGATTTTTTAAAGACAGTCCAAATTAGGTTAGTGTAAATTGTGTGCAGTGGTATGTAAATTTAAATCGGTTACAGGATTGGAATTAATAGCATAATTGGGAAGTAATTTTTAAAAGCACTGTACTTTATATTACTGAATAATACTGCAGTTAATTAGGGCACATATGTTTCTCTCCTCCACCTCTGTGAGATCGATCTCTGTCAGTTATACGGTCACATTTCGATATTTGGCGGTAAGGTTATAACGCGGGGGTAAAGAATGCCCCCAACAACCGCGTTATATCGGCCTTTTAATATAATTATAAATGTATGTATTTTTTTTATTGTGTTCCTATGTACATTGACGAAAATATCATGACCAAAATTACGACACTAGTTTACTTTTGTACAAAGCCTAAGTAGCACTGCAAAGAAGTACTAAGCGAGAATAAGTAATCTAATTTATTTCTACTTCAGAAGGATTTAAAACCGCTTACTTATCGATTGGTTACTATAAGAAAATTAATGTACAAATATGCACTAACGAAGCACTGACCGATTAACTGCAAGTTAGGTTCAAAAAGATTTTACAATTCACAATGATAATATAATATATCCTTGAACAAATGAATATAACGACGTTAGATCAAAGAACGTTCAAAACGTCAACATTAATACGATAATATAATGTGCAACAAAAACTACAAAATTCTCAGTAAAGAATTAACGTATTTCTGAATAAAATAAAATTAAAATCTAATATTAAAATAACGGAAAGCGAAGGAAAATAAAAAAAAGTATATGAAGTTGTTTTAAAATATTGAAAAGTATAAAAGCGGTGGTGGTAGGTAAACTTATAGAAGCGGAAGGGATTAGCGAAGATCTCCGCGGAAGTGGTGCAAGCCGGATTATGTAGGAAGCGAGTTACGTAGGTCCATGAATATTGCAACTGCATCCAACCAACCAACCAACCTATCACACCACCATCAACTCCACCTGCTTATTCGAATGTGCTCATATGTAAATGCGCCAACCTCACGTACGAGTCCACGGATAGACAAACTGACATTTACTCACACGCACATGCAGACACTCACAATCCATAATCTACAAGCACGTGCGCGTGCAAACCCCCCACACAAACAGTAACATATAGGGAGAGAGAGAGAGAGAGAGAGATAGAGAGAGAGAGAGAGGGAGAGAGAGGGAAATTCGTACACGCAAATGAATGCAGAAGTGTAAACAGAAATGCAAATGCATTTGAATATAGAAGTTCCTTCGTTTGAAAAATATTTAAAAATTCACTCTTTATTCAATGATTAATTGAAAGAAATTATTTATTTTTACGATAATATTTTAGCATTTAATTTTAATATTAAACTCTAAGTATTAATTTGGTAATTAATAGGTAGTTAATAATCTAAATATTAGGTAGTATTATTTTCAATAAATTATTAACTATTTGTTAATGGAATACAAATATCTACCGTAGAATATACCTTCAATGATTTATTTAAAATTTAATATATTTTTATGAAAAAATTTCATTCCAGAAACAATAAAATGTAAATCTTTTATTCTTATAGTTCCATAATAATATTATATAGGTTATGTCGGGAATGGCTGGACGTTCTACTCCACGGATAAAAGCAAATGCATCTGTTTCACTATATACCTGGATGGATTAAAGAAAAACGTGGTAAAATTTTATTAGAGCACGATCACAGAGTAAACAATTAATTATAATATTAAAAGAAGATGCGGTTGAAGTTCATATTACTTATTTAATATAAATATTATTATTAGTAATTCAGTCGTGTTTGACTCTTGGCGATTCCATAGGCGATTGGAGTTTTCCATTGAAATTTTCCGGGCAAGTTTTTACAGGTAATTTGCTATTATCTTTCCAACTCTCCTTCTTTATCCTAAGGTAAGATATATAAATGTGTGAATGCATGATGTGAAAGGATAATATGCGTGAATGAAAGTGAAGAGTAGTCTTGTACAGTCTCTGAATGGTTAACCATTCCTGAGATGAATGGTTAATTGAAACCCAACCACCAAAGAAAACCGGTACCCACGATTTAGTATTCAAATCCGTAAAAAGTAGTTGTCTTTCCTAGTATTTAAACCTTGGAACTCTCGACTTCGAAATCAGCTGATTTCCGATGACAAGTTCACCACTAGACCAACCCGGGCTATTTAATTATTCTATATATATATTTATTTATGTATTTATTATGTACACTATATATACAAAATCCCATCACTTGTTGTAAATTTTAAATTAATTAGAGTGAAAAATTATTTTAACGCTTCCTTTTCTGAAGGGTATCGAGTACCGAAGGGTATGGGGTATATATATAGTATATACATTAAGATACAAAATATAAAAAATAATTACAAAATTATTCACAGTTCAGAATGAAAATTATTCGAGCACGTACGCATGAATACAATGAACGAGATTTAGAAAGGATACATTTATTATTATTATTTAAATAGTATTAAAATAATATTCATCAATAAAATAATATAGTTTCTGTAAAAGAAAATCATTCAATTGTACTTACATAACCTGATGGGAAAACCGTTCTTTAAACGGTTTCGTAATTTATTAAAAATTGCAACGGAAGCATAATTTCTATTAAGCTGAAATGTTATTGTAAGTAACAAAAATAATTATGTAATCTAATTTTATAGAGATGGATATTAGAGACTATCTGAAAAAGTCGAGAAATAAAAAAAATAAAATCCAAATGTTTAGCAAAGTAAAAATTAAACTACTATTCTCTAATAATTAATTATTTGCCCTTAATGATTGTTAAAAGAATTAAAATATCATATTCTCATAATTATTCGCAACATCAAAATAATTATACATTTAATAAATTACTAAGTAATAAATAATCGACAGCCGGCCTCCGTGGCGCGAGTGGTCTCGGCCTTTCATCCGGAGGGCCCGGGTTCGAATCCCGGTCAGGTATGGCATCTTTCACACGCTACTTGTCATTTTTTTCATTCATTTCAACCTCTGAAGCAATACCTAACGGTGATCCCAGAGGTTAAAAAACTAAAAATAATCGACAAAATATAAATATCAACTTACATGTCAAAAAATTGGTAATGAGGGAACAGATAAATTATAAAGATCAACAAAATATATTTTTAATTAACAATATTGTAATATATTTATTGGCTGATTATGCAAATATATTTTTTCCTGTAATTTGTTTAATTCTGTGATTTTTTAATTCAAATTGCTCTTCTTGGGAATGAATTTGTGGCAGAGAAGAACCCGGTACCTAAATGGAGCATTATAAAAAAATACATTTGGGCGGCGGTAATGAAATAAGATAGACCAGTTCAAATTGATTTATCTCGGTATTACCCATCTTATCTTTACAAATATTTTGGGAATTCCTCCGGATTGTGGACTTGATTAAATACTCAATTTTTTATCCAGATTTGCACAGTATACCTAATTACTTAACCTATAATTATAATAATAATATTCATATTATTATTATTAGAAAGAATAAAAGAAACCAGGACAAAGTTAAAATAATTGACAGCAGGCAAATGAACGGGTCGGACATTGTATGAAAAGAAAATGTTTAACGGTGAATGGTTTAGTAAATGAAGAAAAAGGAAGAGGAGAAAAAGGTTTCAAATGCCCGGTTGGGATTATGGAAAATTACTAAAAGACAAAGTGAATGGCGCAAGATAAGGTAGAGATTGTCCATAAAAAGACCTGCCAATGGCAGAACACAATGAATGAAATGAATATTTATCGGGTAAAACAGAGGCTTTTACCTTTAATTATTTCATACATATATGTGTACATAAGAGAATAAATCTAGAGCTGATATTCTGTTCAACAATCTATTCTCATTACCAATGCAGTATAATGTTAAAGCTTTCCTAAAACAGGGGTGACTGTATGTTATTGTCATTTATCGGCTAATTAGTCGATACCCTTCAGAAAAGGACGCGTTAAAATAATTTTTCACTTTAATTAATTTAAAATTTACAAGTGATGGGATTTTGTTAGAATATTTGATGAAAAGATTAAAATATAAGAAGAGAAATAAAAACTAATCAAATCTGTTACTATACTGACTAATAATTAATAATAAATATCGTGGAAATACACAGCATTCTGCTGCATAAACTCAACCTTGTTATACTACAAGAAAACAAGCGGCTTTTTTTATGTAGTAACAAGTTCGCGTAGCACAGTCAAGAGAATAAAAGTTTATCTTAGAATCGATATAAAACTGGTGGGGCACCTAATTGGATTGGTCAGGTCTCTTGTTAGACGTAGCCTAGCTAGGCTAGCCGGGTCAAGCCTCCTACACTGTAAGGAATTACGGCCCGAGCAAAAACCGGCATAGTAGCCTTCTCACAACAGTACTACACAACACAGCAATAACTGTCACAAATCTAAAATCTTCAACCTTTTCTCATCCCCCTGGTAGTTACTTTCAACCGAGCCAAACCTAACCAGATCCTTCCACCCCGGTTCTCAATTAGATCTTATTACCCACACTTTTTTCTTCTTTACAGTGTCTTCTTTCATTTTAAGATTCATTGTGAGCGAAAGAAAACGCTTGATTCAATCAAACACTGAAGGCAAAACGATGACTAAACAAAATGTTCTATGAACTATACAAGTACCTTACTTTAAAACAACGTAAAAAAAGAAATCTTCAAATCAGAATCGTACGGAGTTTTACTATCGCTGAATTATAGTTACTATTTAAAAAAAAAAAACTAACAAAACGTACTTTCTGCTCTTTCATAAAAAAAAATATATAAGTTTATTATTATTAATTTATTTTCTTTTTTAATAATTATAGGCAACACCTAATAACACTTGCTGATCCAATTTTGTAGCGTCTAAAAAATGCCAAGCCTAAGGGATTCAAACCCAGGATGTTCCGGATGAAAGTTGAGAACTTACAGTGTGAGCTATAGTTGTAAAAAAAATGTGAGAATTTCGTTGAAAAAATATAAACAAAGTATTATCACTTCACATATAAGTAAAACTAATTTTTCACAATTGGTACAAATAAACTAAGGTCGTCCGCGAGATTCGCAGGAGAAGTTATAGTTTGCCTTACTTTTAATAATATTCTAATAGTAAAAAATAAATATGAACCTAAGCGGGTTTAAACAGATCATATTATTGCGTAATATAAAAATACTCTTGCCTTTATTAGGTTAATCATTATTAACAAAAAAAGGTTATAGCTGGAAGCAATTAAAATTAAAATATTGAACTAAAAGAGATTGAACAAATATATCTAAAAATAAGAAGAAATTACATTTTATAATTAATTCATCTCAGTATTAAAAAAATAAAGTAAATAAAAGCGTTGAATTGCATTATATGAATCCAATTAATGTAAAATATAAAAGTATCCTTTATTTTGAACATAAAAATGTTTCTAATATAAAATTTTAAAAAAAACTGTTGTGGACACCACATGACTTCCTTGTACGCTTATTAAATTACATAAACTTTTTAAAAAAATGAAAAGTACATAAAATTTTATTTTAATAATAACTTCTGTTGTATATATATTTTTATAGTTAATATTGAAGTATTATTTATTGAAAAAATATTTTACAATCAGAGGTTAATAATTATTAATAAATCAATATATATAAATTTAAAAAAAAATAAAAAAAAAAGGAAATCAAGTCTGATTCGAACTGTAAGATCCAAATATTTCATTAATTAAAGTTTTATTTGGCTATAACTCTGGAACCAATGAAAACAAGTACTACTTTACGATATATCGTTGAAAAGCTCTCGATGAGGGCATATTATTACTGCAGTTAAGAAAAAGTACAAAATCCAAATTTTTTAGATTTTGTCCTTTTTTGGACAATTTTGGTTCAGTTGATTATAATCAAAAGGGAGATGCACAACTAGATGTTACAACAGTCCTAAATCCAAAATTTCAACATCCTATGGCTAACCGTTTTTGAGTATGGTTAGCCATACATACGTACGGACGTACTTATGTACGTACGTCCGTACGTACAGACGTCTCGCCGAAACTAGAGAAAATGGTTTCAGGGATGGTCAAAATAGGTATCGCCATTGAAATCTGAAAACTGAAATTTTTCGTGATCACAATACTTCCTTTACTTCGTACAAAGAAATAAAAAAAGAAGATTGTTAACTACAGTAAACAGTATAAAACGGTAGATTCTTTTCAATTGCAACTTGCAAAAAGAAATCGCGAGTGGAGAAAGAAATGTGGCAAACGAAAGAGTTATCCGTTTAAAGTTACTGTAGGATAACAACATTATTACTGACCGTACATTATTACTGACCGTCTCGCATTGCAAATGATTTGTGTTGTAGATGATCCCAAAACAGCAACTGAACAAGTAAATATTTTAGAAGAAACAGCACAAAGAACAGAACAAAATATCTTACAATATTAAAATCTACGATAGATATCAAGAAAGCCCACTTTTTAAAAATAACAGGTATTGAAAAAAGTAATGTGTTTAAAAACTTCGAAGAAACGACAGAATAGAATTATTAAGAAAAAATATCCTGACAGATCGAGGGAACAAAGCCGAATTGAGCTATCGTCTTAACAAACAAATTTAAAACAAATAATTTATCTTTAGAAATCAAAATTAACGGTTTTTGTATACGATGATTCATTCAAAAACTTTGTAGCTACAAAATGTTGACAATTTAAAAACAAAATACAAAAGTAAAGAAAATAAATTTTTAAAGAGAATATTCGGTCCATCAAAGGACGGCACACTTCATGTATGTAAACTCCGATTCCTATAAAATTCTATAACAAAAATATAAAAAAATAACTGAAATAATGCACGAGTGAAAATTATTTTGCACAAGCTACATTTTAAGGATGAGTGATAATAGAACTCCCAAGAATATCGTTGTACAGTATTTTATTCAGGAAGAAATACGAAAAACGTTTTAATACAGTTAAAAAAGCCTTAAAAAGCAGTTATACGTATTTCGGGCTTAAAAATTGGGAATTAGTTAAGAAAAAATTATGAAAACAGTGTTTTCTACGAAAAAGTAGAATAGTAACAGAAGATTCAGGAAAAAGATCAGCGAGAAATTTAAACAGTAGTCACAAGAACGGAGAGAGAGAACGCTAAGAAACGCATTATACATGGTCCACATTTGGTCGAAAAGGAAAAAAAATAAAATGAATTGAATAGTGAATAGCCTATTATTCTGCCACTACGGCAGAATAATATAAAAAGAAGATTCCGTAACTTCACTAATTACCTTTTCCAAAAACTAGTTTGAATTACAATTATATGCATACAAAACTATAAAATTGAATACCAGTATTTTTACATATATACAAACAATATTTAACCCTTCTTAAATAATAATTAAATTCATCCGTTAAAAAATAAAGACTACAGTTTAAAGTAAACAAAATAGAAAAGATAATAGATATTAATATGACACCGTTGCAATTCAGTAAGATATTCGTTTTTATAATAAACTAGCCGAGCTTTGCCCGGGTTTTCCTTCACCGCTTTCTCAAACATTGCTATAATTCATAAAAATTTTTTTTTTTTTTAAATTACGCTGAAGGTGATGCACGTCATAATAACCTCACTTAGGGTAGTCGATCACATTAAAATAGCAAATTAAAATGCTTTCAAGATTAAAAAAATCAGGTAACACATGATAACAACATAACTCTCTCATTCTCTCTCTCTCTCATAAAAAGTTCATTGTATGAGTTGGCAATTTATCACAACAAAAAGTAACAGAATACATTCTAGCCTTGAAAAAAATTTTACCCCCAAAAAGTAAATTATTTCATATTTTAATTACGATTAACTTAATAAAAATACTGCAACAAGACCGGTATAACAGATCTGAGGAGTAACGGTGGATTCCTGCCAATTAAAAAGAAAGTAGCAGAAAATGTAATAATGGGAGGAATCCAGAAAGGGACTAAAAGAAACCCTTTTAGTAAAGCTTACAGGTCCGTTTAACAATCGTCCTTTGTAATACTGCCTGCTGACACAGCTAAACAGATGTTGTTCCGTGAGAAGCGTTACCTGACAAGAGTAGGAATTTCATTGAAAAATGTAAGGGCTGATGATCATTCTCCCGTTCGAGTTTGGTCCGGCCCGGCAGGTAAAGATGATAGGAGTATAAATACTCCGGGGAAGACCATTTGACAGTCTGCAAGTCAAGTCTGCAAGAGAGTTCTGCTAGAGAGAATCCTGCGAGGGGTTATTATGTGATTCAGTGAAGGAGTGAAGTTTTACTGCGTACACAATCGACGCGATTAAGGTGATGTCACAAATAATTCCAGTGTGGACAGTATATGAATACTAGAAATGGTTCGGTGATTTACTGTTAGACTATAACTGAAAAAGATAACGTATTTAAATTTCATTCAAAAACTGTTATTTGTGAACAGCAAAGGTATTTACAGTGAAAGAACTTTATACTTGTCTTACCTACTGTACTATTGATGTTAATACAAGACCACTGATTATAAGTGTTACGATTATGGGTCTTACTCAATGTCTTTTATCAATGGGACTGAATTCTCGTTTTCAATACTTAACTACATGTGAATAAATCCTGACGATTACTTCAAATTCTGTTTTGTATGTAGTCAATGATTTTATTATTACTGACATTTATTATTATTATTATTGACATTTATTATTATTATTGTTGATTTTTTTTTTCTTTCCGTAGCGGAGGAAAAAGCTCTGCCAGCCACCGTCAGGCCCGTACTGACGCAGTGCGGGGCTCTCACCCGCTAAAAAACCTCCCCTTCTACCATGCAGGGGCCGGATCTAAGCCATATGGTATGTACAGCCCCTGCATGATCACCCAGGCACTCCACTATCCGAATCCATGTGACCGGAAGGCGTCCCCAGGGGGCGATCGACGAGCGACGACTCCGAGGAGCCCCCGCCGCCCACCCCCAGAAGCTGGCCTCCCTTGATCACTCATCATCGAACTCCAAGCCTCCATAAATTCGAATCAACTCATCCTGCCGTCGCCTCTCTTCATTGGCCTTCTCTCGTATCATTGATGCGATCGTAGTCGAGACACACTCCCACTCGTTGCCATTGCTGAGAATCACCTCGATTATATTGTTGGCCCCCTTCACACCCTGACCCTCGAGCACTACGCGGAAGTTGCGCCATCTAGGACATAAAAATATACATGCTTTGCTGTATCCAGTCCGCCGCAATCGTGACAGCGACTTGTAAGGCATCTGCCCATCCTGTACAGGTAATCTCGAAAACATCCATGTCCAGACAGGAACTGGGTGAATTCGTAGCTTGTATTACCATGCTTCCGCTCCACCCAGTTCCTGACGTCACGTATGAGCCCATAGGTCCACCTTCCTTTGTCTGAATCTCGCCATCTGTCACACCAAGCCATGTAGAGACCGTCAATTGCCTCCTTTCTGTCACCTCCATTCACTATTGCAGCTCTAATTTGCGCTTGTAAGTCTATGGGCAGTACTCCAGCTATAACCGAAGCCGCCTGGATTATTATTGTTGTTGTGGCTGTGATCGCTATTGTTATTATTTGTTTATTATTCTTATTGTCATTGTTATTATTCATTTATCCTTTTTTAATTATGTTTCTAAAACTAAAAAATTGTAATTATATAAGCATTTTCAATTGTCAATTTCTCAATATCCTGATTAAGCCTCGAACACGCGAAAATATTTTATTTGAATGTATTTTATGCATAATATGGAGACCCAGATTTTTTATTAATTCTAAAATACTCCTCTCAAATTTTATTGGCCAGAGAATTTTATGGTTTCAAAATGTAGGAATAAACGATTTAGGTTGTTCTTAGTATGTATATAAAAAATAAAATCAATCGATTTAGCAGTTTCCGACTTTGAATTTATTCTTTTTTTGAGGCCACGGGGAACATTTTTGAAATTTTGAATAGCCTAAAAACCAGTTGAGATCAAAATAGAACCAACTCGCGAATTTTCATCAAATTCGGTTGGTTGGTTCAAATGTGATACCCTAACAGAAAGATTTTTATTCTTACAGATATAGACAGATGAATTTTCAAATAATAAATAAATCCGACAGCTCACTAAAAACGTAATGTTTATTTATTCCAGTAACAATAAGCTGGAGTAAAATGACCAATAAGAGTTTCTAGATGTTAGATGAATTTTATGGAGTGTAAAAAATGCCAAGCCTAATCAGGATTCGAGCCCAGAATCTTAGAGATAAAAAGCAAGAGAACCAACGATTCCACTTTTGAGGTTAGTGAAAATATGAAGTTAATTTATTAGATTAGATTTAATAATCTTGCTTCATTTACTTTTGGAATTACAAATGTTTTAATTATAAATTCATCCTGTCGGTGAGTAAACCAAAATCGGTTTTGGCTTTTTGGATAAGTTCAAGATGTCGTTTCTTCTTTTAACACTTTAATAATAATAATAACAATAATATAATAATAATAATATAGTAATAATAATAATAATAATAATAATAATAATAATAATAATAATAATAATAATAATAATAATAATAATAATAATAATAATAATAAATTACTGGTGGAATGGCATGAATCTTTTGAGACTTCTACCACTGCAGGTGTTTGTTGGATGAGATGCTATGCATATGTAACATGTTTTATAATGCGCAATCTTTTATCATAAAAAGGGATGGTGCGTGGATTTGTTTGTTGTTTATACAACACAAAAATATTTTCATAGAAATAAAAATTTTATTTTGTCACGAAAGCATATTTTTCTACGTTTTTTTTTTTTAATAAATTAAAAATTTATTTTAGGCATATGCTTATTAAAACGTTACAAAGGTCATAGTCAAAATGAAATAAGGAATAATTAACAATATTTAGGTTAATTTAAATAAAAATATATGTCAGTAACCGAATAGATGTGACATTCATAAACAAAAATATTTATTTTTAATTATAACCGTTTTATTTTGCAATCTCTGATTCAGATGGAAACTGTGTATTGTTGAGAGTTAGAGTTAATACGGATTGTCTACATCGGAGGGGCTTTAGCCAGTCAATGGAAATTCAATTTCCTTGTTAAAGTTGACTGTCGTGTGTGGTCCCCTACTTCATTTATATCCAGGACTTGCCCACGGCTGTTGCTGACACCGGAGAAATCCTATGCCGGCACGGGAAATAGAACAACTCTTAGTTACTAACCCTCGGGATAAATGATGACTTGATGACAAAAACAATTACAAATCGTCACTTTTGACGATCGGCTTTCTTGGTTATATCAGCTTTCTTTTTTCATTCCTTCTTTCTGATGCATTTGTACTTTTGTACATCATTTTACGTTATAAAAAGAAAACAAAAGGATTTATCAGGTTTTATTTAAAATAGTAATACTTAATTACTTGACATCAGTTCAAAATAGAAATAGTAAATGATAATATTGTTAATTTTTATTTTATTTACTTTTTATTTTATTTTTTTTTGGTTGGCATCAATTTTGGTTTAAACACACTGAAAATTAAAATATGTGTAATAAGTACCAGAATTAAATTTGACTTGCAACTTCGATTTTCGTGTCGAATAATGTTTTAACAAGGTACCATCCGCTAGAATTCTATAAATTAAAACAATATTTAAAAATGCCTCCAACTTCGGTTAGTGAGGACTTCGCTTTCGCTGGACAATTACTTAGAAGAAAAATAATTAATAAGCTCTTAGTTTCAATAACTTTTTAGACTCGGTTCCGCATACTTTAGACTAATTTAATTACGTTTTCTTCCTTATAGAATCCCATTGCTCGCTGATTTTCTTATAAAAAATGTTGATAGATTTGTTATCTCTAAATTAGCTTTTTTTTTTTTTTTAAATGAGACCACAAATACTCTATGGTAGAGATTCTCAAACGTTTTAGCCCCACCACCCCAAAAATGTAAAATATACCTGTTCGACCGCACACTAAGAAACTGAAACGTCAGTTGTTATCATTTTCACTGAAACGACGCTTTTAAAAATTTAAATAAAGGCATCGTATGCGCGCTTCGCATTCGTAATTTATTTTTTTCCTCTTCGCTCGGCCCAAGCAGAGTGTTCCTTGACTCTAACGAGCCTCCCCACCCGCCTGCTCTATATCAGGTATGGTAGTCGGCTCGCCGGTTCGGATCTTTAGAGATTTCTTCTTTTGCCATGCTTCTAACAAAGAGGAGTAGTCCGGGCCCGACTAAGCCTTTCCCGAGGCCCTCCCTGGCGGCCGAAACTCGGTCTTTTCGATTTTTTTAAAAAATTCCTATCCCTTTATTTGTTTTTTCTATTCATCTCCTGATTTTCCATCGTATTTTCTGCATTCCCCTAGGCTTACTTTATAGTGATGAGAGCACGACGAGTTCAAACGGGATATTCTGGAAACGTTGTATAATCTCAGGGTTACTTTTGCTCGTCATACCCGTTAGGTTACATCATACGTCAAAATCGGTTTAGAATCACTTTTTATATTAAAAGTTTGTTGAACAGAGATAAGTGTGAATTCCTGCCTAACAACCAGTAAAACTTCTTATACCTCTTGTTTAACTCTTTAATTTTACTCTCACGGGATGTAATTAGTTTAACTCTTTTAGAATATTTTTTTTTATACATTTCCAAAACGGATTACTCAAAATCACGGAATTAAAAAAAATATATTCGCCTATCTAAATTCTACTTCTGTTAAATGTTGGCCTCAATTCAACAAATGTAGGGACATTTGTCGGATTTAACGTTGTAACAAATTGAATTATCTACAATTACCAACAATATATAATTAACAATTTAATTATAATTGAATTTAACATTGTATTGGTAGCGGCCTATACAATGTGAAATTTAGTATTGCAAACCAACTTACTCAATAAGCAACAGATTAGGTCAAAGTATTTATATGCATAAGATCTTAACATTATTAATTTTATTATCTTACAGGCCAAGCAGGTGACGTTTATATTTTATTAGCTTTTATCTAATATCATTAGGCAGATTTTATATTAAAGCGCATAATCTTACTTCGTTATAAGGAAAGCATACGTGGGATATTAATTTTTACTTCTTTGTACGAAGAAAAGGAAGAATTGTGATCGCGAAAAATTTCTGTTTTCAGATTTCAACAGAAATATCCATTTTGACCATCCCTGAATCCATTTTGACTAGTTTCGGCGTGACGTCTGTACGTACCTATGTATGTATATCGCAATAATTCAAAATCGATTAGCCGTAGGATGTTGAAATTTTGGATTTAGGACTTTTGGATTTAAATCCAAAAAATCGGGATTTTGGACATTTTTCTTATCTGCAGTAGCCCTCATTGAGATATTTTCAACGATATATCATAACTGGTATTTATTTTTATTGGTTCCAGAATTATAGCCAAATAAACTTTTAATTAATGAAATATTTGGATCTTATAAGGGGAAGACACATCGGTTCAAATGAGAATTAATCTCCTTTTTTCAATTTAAAATATGTTGATTTATTAATAATTATTAACCACTGATTTTAAAAAAAAATTACAATAGATAATAATTGAATAATAGCAATAAAATAAAATATGAAAAAACTCAGAAATTAAGAAATAAAATTTTATGTACTTATACAAATGTGTATACGTATGTAATTTAAGAGCCGCAAAGGAAATCATGTAATTCCACAACAGATTTGGTGATAAATCTGATTATTTAATATTAATTGAAGATTACAAATTAAATAAAATGTGAAGATAAATGTGAAGAATACAAAACAATTGGCTTAACTATCTACGCATCAAAAATCTTAACTAGAATTCTGTACAGAAGAATTGAGAGGAGACTGGAAGAAGTGTTAGGAGAAGACTAATTTGGTTTCAGGAAACGTATAGGGAAAGGGAAGCAATTTTAGGCCTCAGATTAATATTAGAAGGAAGATTAAAGGAAAACAAACCAACATACTTGGCATTTATAAACCTAGAAAAGGCATTCGATAACGTAGACTGGAATAAAATGTTCAGCAATTAAAAAAAATTAAAGTTCAAGTATAGAGATAGAAGACTGATTTCTAACATTTACAGGAACCAAACAGCAACAGTAATATAACTGAAGAACATAAGAAAGAAGCCGTAATAAGAAAGGGAGTCCGACAAGGATGTTCTCTATCCCCATTATTTTTTTTAATTTTTTAATCTTTATGTAGAATTAGCAGTTAATGATGTTAAAGAACAATTTACATCCGGAGTAACAGTTCAAGGTGAAAAAATAAAGATGCTACGATTTTCTGATGATGTAGTAATTCTAGCTGAAAGTAAAAAGGATTTAGAAGAAACAATGGACGGCATG
This sequence comes from Lycorma delicatula, assembly GCF_047948215.1. Taxonomy (NCBI): domain Eukaryota; kingdom Metazoa; phylum Arthropoda; class Insecta; order Hemiptera; family Fulgoridae; genus Lycorma; species Lycorma delicatula. The sequence goes on from NC_134462.1 coordinate 114,971,671, forward strand.
GATTATGTCCTACCCAAAACATACCGTATGAAAATAAACAAGAACAAAACAAAAGTAATGAAATGTAGTAGAAATAATGAAGATGGACCACTGAATGTGAAAATAGGAAGAGAAAAATTATGGAGGTAGAAGAATTTTGTTAATTGGGAAGTAGAATTACTAAAGATGGACGAAGAAAGAGCGATGTAAAATGCCGAATAGCACAGGCGATCGAGCTTTCAGTCAGAGATATAATTTGTTTACATCAAAAATTAATTTAAATGTCAGGAAAAGATTTTTGAAAGTATATGTTTGGAGCATAGCTCCAAATATAGAAGTGAAACTTGGAGGATCGGAATACCTGAGAAGAAAAGATTAGAAGCTTTTGAAATGTGGTGGATAAAGTGACAAATGAAGAGGTATTGCAGTAAATCGATGAAGAAAAAAGCATTTAGAAAAATATAGTTAAAAGAAGAGACAGACTTATAGGCCACATATTAAGGCATCCTGGAATAGTATCCTGGTCAGGTAGAAGGAAAAAATTGTGCAAGCAGGCAACATTTGGAATATGTAAAACAAATTAGGGATGTAGGATGTAGGGGGTATACCGAAATGAAACTAATAGCACTAGATAGGGAATCTTGGAGAACTGCATCAAACCATTCAAACAACTGAAGAATAAAAAAATAAATAAAATCGTATTATTTTTATTTATGCATTTGTTTCAGTCTACTTGACAATAAATATCGCTATAAAATTTTGTAACCTTCTCCCGGTTCGTTTTTGTTTTCATTTTGTTGATGGTTACATCATAATAATTTTAAAAAATTTAGTATTACATAAATATAAGACTACCCTAATATTTCAAGTAAGATTGTTGAATTAATAATCGTATAAATATTTGATTTTAATAAAAACTAATAATTTATCAATTATGTTACTGAACACTTTATTAAAGAATTGGATGATCGTATCTCACTTTCAAACTAAATAAGTTTAAATGAAGTGCAGCAAGAATGTGTATATGTAATTTATTAAGCGTATAAGGAGGTCAGGTGGTGTCCACATCAGATGTTTATGTTCGGTAAACATTGGTACAATCGATGCTCTCATTACTTAATTGGATATCACCAAAACATTTACAAACACTCATTACAAAATATGCCGTTTTCTAAAATTGTTTCCCGTTTTCTATTTAATAACTGATTTGATCAGATTTAAGTAATAATATCAAAGTTATTAATATTTAAAAACCCTATGGAGGTTTTGAAATAAAAATCTGTCGTAAGTGAAGCCGGGAAGGGTATGCAACCGTTTGACCGGCTTTTTTTGGTAGATGATACGAAATTTTTGGTGGATTTTTTAGTGTATTATTCAGAGATCATATAATATTTGTTATGACTCTTCTATACTTGTATGTTTTTTTACAAAACTTTAATTAAAAAAATATTAATTTAGCAGCAATATTTATTGATCAATATTAACATTATTTGGTCGCAGAAATATGTATATAAATCAAAAATATCCTCAATTTTCAATAATACTAAAATGAAAACTACGAATACAAAATATATTTTGATATATATATATATATATATATATATAGTATGATATATATATATATATATATATATATATATATATATCATACCGTCCTTTAAAATAAATGTATGTCATAACATTTAGTTTTACTTAAATTCAATCTTTACAAAAAACAAAAAAAATATAAATGCAGCCATAAAGTTTTCTCATAACTAAAATTTTCGAAGGTGATACTTTAATCTAGATATTATCAGAAAGAAATTATACGATAATAATTAATGAAGTTTAATCATAATTACCTTTATTTATTTATTTACGGATAATGATTTTTATTACACAAAATTTCAATTAAACTAAAAACTACGAATTCTGGGAAAAAATCATTACCACTAAGCGAATAAAACATACCGACGTGTTTCCAGAAAGGAAACATTCATAAAAACTCAAATACAAAACATATTTCAAAAAAACAACTTTTTTAGCATTGACGAATCATCAAAACATATAAATAAATCCCAATTGTGTAAATACAAATGGAATTTTTTATTAAAAAGAAAGAAAAAAATAAATAACCCAATGACTCGAACATATAAATATTCATGTATGATATTTTCAGAACTGTCACAAACTTAACTTCAAAACAGATAACCATGTAGTACATGTCATCAATCATTCTACGAATAATGAATTCAGGAAGTCGCATGTCAGTTTTTACAGATTTAGAAAGCTGGTATCTTAAGTAAACTTAGTAAGAGTAAGTAAAAGAGCGTTCAACTACAAGAAAAGGAAAATGTAGGTGTGTGATAAAATTTCATGTTATATAATAATAATATTAACAGATAAATAAACAGCTTAAAACAACCTGCATCGTAGCAGCAAAGTATAATACACTACTTTCTTTGTTAAAATTGTTAAAACTAAATATTAAGTGAATATAATTAATTTTAATATAATTATATAATTACAAATAATATAAGACTATCATACTAGAAAATAACTTCTTTAAAACTTTAAAAACTTCTTTATTCAATATTTCTTATAAAATTTAAAAAAAGGAATGATTTTTTAAAACTTTTTTCTATAGTAAACTTCTCGTATCACAGACACTGGTACGTATGACTTTTATTGAAAGTCATACGGCTAGTCATCGGAGATAGTGGTATACGATAGTATAATAATTTTTCCCGTAGTTTGCGAGATAAATTGCCTGGAATATAAATATTCCAGGAATATTGTATGGCCTTCAAAAACGTGTAACTCTTATCACATTATTACTTGTATAACAAACACTATCTGTGATGGTTAGCAATATGACCTTCAAAAAAGTAGGTCATATGTGTGACTACATATTCCAAAGTAAAATTTTTGATCTTTTCATTGATAGAGTCAAATGGAATACCTATTGTATTCCATTTGAAAAAAAATTGTGTTTACCATGAAATAACGGTCAAGTTCAAGGTCAAATCCAAGGTCACTATGAGGTGTCCTCCTCCGATCTGAGTAACGTTTATTTAGATCATTTTTACTTCCTTGTACGAGTAAGGTAAGTTTTGTGGTCGCAAAAAATTTCGGTTTTCAGATTTCAACGGAACTATCCATTTTGACTAGTTTCGGTGTGATGTATGTATGTACATATGTTTCTTCCATAACTAAAAAAACGGTAAGTCGTAGGATGTTGAAATTTTGGATTTAGAACTGTCGTAATGTCTACTTGGGCACCTCCCTTTCTGATTGCAATCAACTGAACAAACAGTGTCAAAAAAAGCCCATAATCAAAAAAACATTTGGATTTTGGACCGTTTCTTAACTGCAGTAGTCAGCCCTCATTGAGAGATTTTCAACGATATTCATAAGTGGTACTTATTTTCGTTTGTTCTACAGTTACAAAAATTTTTAATTAATGATATATTTGGATCTTATAAGCACATCTTTCGAATCAGACTTCATCTCTTTTTTTTAACTTTGTTTTTTTTTAATTTAAATATATTGATTTATTAATAATTATAAACCTTTCGTTGTAAAAAACGTTTTACGATGAATAATAATTCAAAAGAATAAATATTAGAAGGTTTTAATGAAATAAAACTTTATGTACTTTTAAATTTATAATAATGGGTAAATGTAATTTAATAAGCGTACAAGGAAGTCATGTGGTGAACACACAATATTTTTTCAATAAGCGCGGGAGACTTTGTATCCCAACGTTCGAGATATCGATTGTAAATCGACTATTGAGTCAAGAATTGGAGTGAAGATGTGGACAATTTTAACAATATACTTTTCAGTGTTTACTCTTTGTAATTGTTCATTATGTTCTAATAAATTAAATATTGATGCATAATTTGAAAACGCGTGTGTTTATTCAATTACAGACGTAGCATACTCGTACTGCTCTCAGGTCGCAAATTGATACCAAGCCTGTGATAAAATACCTTAGTATATGGATAGACACGAGTTTCAGCTTTCAGCTTTGGCATCCACATGCAAAAAGTCTCAGAGAAGGCGGACAGCGGTGTCACGAGCGGTGTGTAGGCTGCTCCCAAATAAAGGGGGTCCCAGACAGAAACGTACAGCACTGTTGACCATTATAACAACATCAATACTATTGTACGCTGACCCAGTTTGGGCAGAGGCGCTGGATACTGCGATAAATAACAAGAGGTTATCAGCGGTGCACAGGCGTTCCTACATCAAGTTTTGTTCGGCTCTCAGGACAGTTTCCAAGGATGCGGCTGAAGTTCTGGCAGACCAGATCCTATTCGACTTCCTAGCTGATGCGAGGAAAAACTCCTGCGAAGTAGGCGGGTCATCCTAAGAACGATGCCATGAGGCTTCACGAGTCAGGGCAGCGTAGATTGAAGTATGGCACAGACCCTAGTAAAGGACCCTGGACTCCCCAACTAATCAGAGATATTACCAAATGGATATCAAGGAGGTATGGCGACATGAGCTATGCCCTGAGCCAGTTATTATCAGGGCATGGGGTTTCAGGACTTACTTATTCATATTTGGACTGGATTATTCAAATTTTTACCCCGGTTGTGAGAACATCAAGGAAACGGCTACCATGTTTCTTTTGAATGCCCGAGATTCATCTCAGAGAGGAACACACTGGCGATCAAGCTAAAAATAGACAGATTGCTTCCTCCTGAGGATCTCGAAGAGATGGTCTCTTCGGTCGAGAGCTGGCAAGCAGTGTTGGGCTAGGCCAGTACTATAATGTCGAAACTACGAGCTCAAGAAGACGCTTGGAAGGGAAGAGCGACGGTGACGCCTTAACGCTAAGGCCTTTTTTTACTTATCTAACCATTCCGGGAGAAACCGGCATCTGCCATTTGTCATTACCACCTAGTTACCCCGTAGTGACGTAGCAACAGATTGCCACCCTATCTTGACCCCCACCTGGGGCCCCCATCGGACTTTCACCTGGTTCACTGGAACCTTCCGACTCCCTGAGGCGCTAAGGTCTGGGGACAGGGTGCCTGCGGAGCTTCTGGACGGTCCCGGGACTCTGGGATCGTCCCGGAATTATGAAGTAGTCAGCACTCCTGGTGACAACTCCAGTGGTGGCAGCCGTAGATATTCACAATGAGAAGCCGCTCCACTCACGATGTAATCCCTTGCGGCGGTTCTCAGAAGGTGGATGGCAGGGTGGTGATTTAGTCGGTATGCACAGGCACACATACGCACTAAGTAATATCAAGCGGACCTGTTGTGAATCCGACACGCTCTAACGGAGTAACTGTAATAGAATTCACCATCTCAAAAAAAAAAGTAATTATAGAAATAAACTAACACCTTTAATAATTAAATGAATAACCTTACCCGTCCCTAAGAATTGCGTAGCATACCGAAGCATCCAATTGATTAACTATTGGTGATACACAGTTGAGTTTATTGGTTGTTAAATTAACAACCAACAAAAACTATCACGCAAATGCCAAACATAAGACTAATATAAAGTAATCTGATCACAGATGCTGATTTCAATAAATTCCTTACAATTAATCAATTTATCATATATTTTACTTTAATTTTATCAAAGTTAAGAGTGATTGTTATTTATTCAAAAGAATGAAATTAATTTAAATTAAGATATGTTGCAGCGTAATATAATATAAACTGTGGAAACACAAACTTTCTTTTTTTAATAGATGTAAGTTGCCAAAAGTTTAGCTCCATTAAGTTCATTTTATTACCTTATAACTACGTTTAGAAGCTAACCGGCCCGTACATCCATAGGCTGTACGAGTAATATCTTATATAATATGCGTATAATTTTATGGTATATTAAATATTTGATAAATAGCTGTGTAATTTATGTTATATTTTTCATTAATTTATTACCCGATTTATTTTTTATTTCTTTGTCTTATAATTCTTTTTTTACAAACACGTTTGTCTTTACATGGAAATCTACTATTTAAAAAAAAAATTGGGTAATTCTTCCATTTCAAAGCTTCATTAAATAAAGATGTTTAAACCAAAACAGGTTTGGTAGTTTATATTGAGTAGCAAAGAACGGGCCTTTATTCAATAATTTTTGATAAACAATACGTCTAGTGCAAACTTTTTTATAGAAAACAAATGTACTGTTGCAACGTAATTTTTTTATATGAGCTAATGTTAGAATAGATCAGTTTTACATTCTTTGGGCTAAATACTATAAATATAAAAAATTATATTTATTGTCATTTGACGTTTATATAATATCATTAAAATTGTTTTAAATAGACGGCCGATTAAATATTTTTTTTAATAAATTCTCTTTTGAATGCGATTTCCGAGTAGAGTAAAATTCATTGACTATACGTGTATCGTAGTAGTTGTTCGAGCTTCAGAAAGATATATTATTCTTAAAATTTAAACTGTAATATTATTTTGCATTTTTCATTTTTAGTATTTTTTTTTTCAAAATAAAAGTAATTTTTATTAAAAGAAAGCTGACAACACAGTTGCAGAACTTTCCCATCACACCGTTTATTTCTAATGGACAGCTAACACACACAATTTAAATTATTTATCATGCTATTTAAATGTATATTTTTTGTTTAGTAATTCAATGATTCATTTGAAACTAAAACGCGCGCGCATACCGTATTTCATTCGCGTGGGAGTGGTTACTATAAATACTTTTTTACACATAAAATATAATTTATTTATTTAATTCTACCGTTCATATGTTACAACATAGCAACATGTTGGTCTAGTGGTGAACTCGTCTTCGCAAATCAGCTATTTCGAAGTCGAGAGTTCTAAGTTTCAAATTCTAGTAAAGGCAGATAATTTTTATATGGATTTAAATATTAGATCGTGGTTACCGGTGTTCTTTGTTGGTCGAATTTCATTTAACTACACATCTCAGGAACGGTCGACCTGAGATCGTATAAGACATTCATACATATCATCCTCATTCATCCTCTGAAGTAATTCCTTTCAGTGATTTCGGAGGCTAAACAAAAAAAGAGAGAGTGACGACTACAGCTGCTGTACGTTAGTGCTACGCTACTGCTCCTTGTGCTGAGAGGAGCTACTAATGGTGTATTATACCCACTTATCCGCTAGTTTATTTAGATCATTTTTTGGGGTGGGGATCAATTTTTAAAAAACTTTTATGTCACCCTTTGACCTTTATGTGGAAAATTTAATGGCATCAATGCCCCACTTTCAGAAGTAATCTGACCAAGTTTGGTGAAATGTAGTTCTGGAGATATAAGGTGATTTAGACTGCGACATCGACCATGTACATGTACATACGAACAACCAGACAAAACGTAAAGATCCGGTGAAAACCGCATATACTTAAATTTGAATGATTACAATATTTTTCCTTGTAAAGCTGAGTTCTGCTATAGCGCTAGACGGGAAAGTAAAAAATTGAATACATGTAAAATATTCAGTTACATATAATTACTGTTTTTAAGAATACCTATTTTCAAAAACAATATGATTTGAAAACTTCATAAATAATTTTTAACGTTACTAATCATTAAATGATTCACTTATTTTTTTAAGCGGTTAAAAGTGACTCTTAACACAATTTATGGGTTTGTAAAATCGTTTGATTTATTCCATTTATTTGTTCAATTTTCTTAGCAACTAATATTAACAATAAAAAAGCGGCTAACTTAAAATGCATAAAAAAAAAAATTAAGAAATAACTTCAACCAACTACCAACTAACTACACACCACATTTAACACTTTCCTTAGCATCTCTTTTCTTCTTTTTCAGCCAGTATTTGTAAGTCTCTTACTGATATTTTTCGTAAATTCTTCTGTTTTTATACTTTTTATGTTTTGCAACTCCTGCTTTGTAAAAAATACCTTTCGAGATTTATTTTAATTTTTTCTTGATTTATTTCGGCTTTTGTAAGCCCGGAATATTTATTTAAGTTATTCTTCACCTTTTCAAAGTATATACGGTTTTAATTTTTCTAGGTAAAATAGTAGGATTTTCATTGATAATTTTATAATCATTCGTCCTATAAGGCCTATAAGAGAAACAATCTTATTTATTTCACGCTTTATTTCTGTTGGTTTTTTTTAAATCTCTGAAATAACATTTTATACGAGTTGGAGTTTAAGTGTGTCATCCTTTATAGAACCAAAACTCTTCCTAAAAAAATTTATTTTCTATCTTTTGAATTTCTTTTAAAAGGCCCTGTGAATAATTTTTAAGTAACTTGCAGCATACAGTACTATAAGCAAAAATCGTCGTTTTCAAATGCTTAAATATTGTATTTTTAGAATAAATCTTTGTCGGATATATTTTGTAGACAATAGACCAATTCCATTTCTCCCCTATTTCTTGGACCATGTTTCTTGGCCGTTCCATCCTCTGATTTCTCCTAGTTATGTAAATTGTTTTACTTTTTGATTTTTGCATATTTTTTTTAAAAATCGGCACATTCTTGAGTTATTTGTCATATATTGGGTTTCTTCAAGATATATTGTTAGGCCTGTTCTTTCTGTTGTCTCTTATAGTGTGTTTATTTGTTCTGTACTATTTGAAATCGCGCAACAAGATAATGAAATCATAATAAAAGGTAAATAATAATAACTATTTTTATAACACTCTTTCTATGTTAATTTTGAAGGGAGAACTATTTTTCTCTTCACATTTGTTTCTCCTGGATAGATACGATTGAAGAGTATAAATGAGAGCAGTTTTTATCTGTTTATCCCTGAGCAGTTTATCCCTGTTTATGAGAGTCTTTATGAGAGCAGTTTATCCCTGTTTTTGGAGAAAAATGATAAATTTTAGCTAAAAATTTAACTTTAAATGTTGTAATTTTTTTAGTAATTCTCTGATTATATTTCTGGTCCTATCATTTACGTCGAATTCTTTTAGAGTTTTTTAACAAGGAATTGAAATTAATATTTTTTCCTGCCAGAGAAAACAATCACAAATATATTTTTTTTAAATCTGTACTTAGGTTAACATTTCCGTCACAACTTAATGATTTTAAATTATACTCAATACAAAGAAATTACTTGCCAGTTTTTGCTTATAAGGTTTTTCTATCTTAGTTTATAAGATCTAGCTAATAAAACTAAAAATTACCGAGGTTAACGATTTAAAAATTCAAAACGACCAACCTATTTAAATATAAATATACTATCATTATCATCTGTTTATTTAAAATAATTAGCAGAAAACCTTGACTGAGTCCTCCAGCTTTAACGCTGGACCGATTTCACAGATTTTTTTTTTAAAACTAAAGCTTATGATATGTCATCAACGGTCGCCGCCCTTCTGCCTCTCATTTTTGTGAGAAATTGCCTAAATAAATCTGATGCACTATTACATAATTCTTTAAAACCAAATATATCAATAAGCAGTTTCAATACTGAATTAATAAATTATACAAAAATCTAGTCTACTTTAAAACGAAATTCTCCCGCCTCCGACCAGCTCTCACCCCAACTAGCCACCGCCCCACGATCGAAAAAGGAGACGAAAAGTCTCACGAAGCGAGATCCACCGCTAGCGCTGTCAAGTAGTTTTTTTTGCGAGAGAATATCGGTGTATATAAATTACTATTAACGAATTTTAACTCGTTCCTGAGTTGTAAACTAGCACAAGAAGATAGGCAGATGGATAACGAAGCGCTTGGATGTTTGTTAATTTTGAACTTCGTTTACTTTGACTCATGCCTTGAATCAGATTAGAAGTCTGAGCACTTCACAAGGGATACTCTCTGTAAACACACACACACACACACACACACACAAAATATGCACAGAGAGAAAGAGAGGGAGTGTGTGTGTGTGTGTGTGTGTGTGTGCGTGTGTGCGTGCGTGTGCGCGTGCGTGCGTGTATTGCCGAAAAAAATTTTCAATCTAAAAAAACGACTAACCTTGTACGTATGTGACAATATTAAATGTAATATTTGATATGTTTTATTTGTATTGTAAGCATGGATAAAACAAAATCATATTTGTGATTTTGTTAAGTAAATGGGAAATAAGTGTTACTGATGAATAACGCGGACAAAGATGAATGACTCGACAAAATTTTTATACTTGGAAATCGGTCTTTATGACCGACCTCAACATCCCCTTAGACCTTCCACCTCAATAGAGATAATATTCTCTATTGAAAAGACTTGCTCAAAAAAAAAAATCTTTCTTTACAAAATAAAGCGGTCATTGTAAAAATGTCAGCAGAAGTGTGATGCATTACTAGTATCTCGGTGAGGAAGCAAAATCCTTTTTTCATCCTTGAAAAGGATTCTGTCTGCTCTTTCTCTATTCATATTCAACCATTTTGTATCTTATTTTAAGGTAGTTAAGGGTGAAATTTTCCGATGGATTTAATAGTATTATCAGAGATTCGTATATCCTGCCCGTATAAAATTCTCCAGTAAAATAATTTACAGTTGTAACTCTCTCGCTCGTATAATTTAACTTATAGCATATTTAAACAGTTGTTAAAATATAGATTGTTAGAATATATTTTTAGATTATCCATCATCTATTTTCAAAAAGGTTTACAAGTAAAACACAAATTAAAATAAAGTTAAAAGTAGATAAACACAACCATAACTTCAGAAGGTATGATTGTGTTTTAGTTTTATTTTATTATTTTTCAGTAAAAAAAAGAGAAAAAACTTATTTCAATTTCAGTTGAATATTTATTAAATTCGAATTGGTTAAAATATATACTACTTATTTGCTAATATGATTGATTTTATAAATGGATCATAATATACACTGTAGCTTCAGGTTTTGCAGTAATAATTTTGTTTAAATCCACATAGTTTTTTCTCGAAGATTTATTAAAATAAAAATTGGAAGATTATTACGACTTTATTCGAAAGTTTAACAAAAAAAATTATTTTTAAGCTTTATTTATTACTTACTTCTTATATCGAAAAAGAAAAGTATATGTACGTATAATAAATATCAATTTATCCTTATGCTTATTTATACGTATTTATATTTATTGAAAAGAATAGTCATTTATTCTTAAAAACAAAACCATCTACTTCAATTACATTAAACAACAGAAATGGTTTTTGTAGTAGTTCAATTCAGTAGTTCGGCTTAACAAGAAAGGTATTATATTTCCATTTCCAGTTTTAATAAATTTAGGAAACATTTAAAAACTTTTTCCAACAAATTAAACAAGACTAAGGTCTCAGCTGAGTCCAAATCTATGAGAATATCCACCGATGGACAAGTATAGGAACAATTTACATCTGTAAATACCTGGGAACAAATATTAGTCAGGATGGTAGGATAGAGGCAGAAGTTGGTCATGAAATTACTGCTGATGGCTTGTTCTATTGTTTTTATCCCGGGACTACTTGAATATATGGCAGGTGTGGCAAGTAAAATAGATGTCTTTAATTCCACATACGTTCCTACTTTATTATATTTCCGTGAGATTTGGACCGTATCAGCGAGGAGCAGAAGTAAACTGCTTGCCCAGGAAATGAGATATCTCACTGTCGGGAAAAAATTTATCAGATTGGGTTAAAAAAGTAACAAAGGAGCGACCATAAATACGAAACCTATTATCCAGAAAGCAGAAGAAGCTCAATTAATATGGCTGGAACATGCTTGAGAATAAGTGAAGATAGACAGCTCAGCAGAGTGTGAGGATACAGACAGAAGGAAAAAGAGGTCGGGGTAGGTGGGAACGGAGCAAACGGTAAGAGGATGAGATTAATTTTAAATAACTTGGTGGGAAGTGGTGAAACTAGTAGAGGACTGGATTCAAGTGAGGCTGGAGTCCGAAAAGCATGGAGATCTTCCGTAACCTCGACTCCTGGAAGTAGAAGAAGACACAAATAAGAAGAAAATTAAAAGATTTTCTTTTACGGGAAACAATATTAATCTGTCCATGATTTTTAAATAATTCGAATTAAATAATTTAAAAAACCCTTTAATTTTTGCATAGTCAAGTGTATATAAATATACTGTAGTATAATTTTCATTAACGCCAACTGTATTGTTAATCTTTCCTTATAATTATGAATTATTCACATATTTATCCTTAAAATATTTTCATGTCTTAAAAGTTTTGAAAAAAGTTTATAAATTTCAATATAGCTTCATCATAGGATCAGAAATAAGGACGAAATCTTTTACTGAATGTAAGACGAAAACAACAGAGCTACAGAAACTTTGTTTATAAAAAGGAGTTAATTTTCATTCATGGTCATCACATTTCCCGAAATTATTTTCATGTCTTTTAAAACGATTTAATCACTTTTTACTGATAATCTTTTTTCAAACGTTTTTGGGCTTATAGAGTACTAATATTGACAAATATAAAAATCGGGAGGAAGTCGTTTTCTCATATGCTGTATTTTATTCATTCGTACGGAAGATCGATCTCTCTTTAAGATACTTTTTCTTTTTACGCCCTCCCACTTTTTCGCATTTTGTCACATAAAAAATACTTAATATAGCGTGTTTTATACCAATTGATGAATAAAACATTAGAGAAAACACACTAACATGCTGTTTTATACAGGTTATTTTAAACTAATCAACATATTAAAATATTTCACACATTAACATATTAGTCGAGGTTAGCAAGCGAAGCGAGCGTAGGTTAATGTCAAGTGAAGCTATAACGGATTGGAAAACGTACCTTAGAGAGGCGTGTGTGCTGATCATTTGTTAAAAGACCCAAAAAAGGTAGTTGGTCCAGGAATGACGTAGAAATAGACGAGTGCTCATTTTTAAAAAGAAAGTATAATAGAGGCAGAATTCTTCCAAATCAGTGGGTATTTAGAGGTATATGCAAAGAAAGTATAAATATAAATAATAAATATAATAATAAAATAATAATAATAATTAATTATATAATAATATTAATATTACTTTTTTTGTTTGTTTAAGCTCCAGGATCACCGTTAGGTATTACTTCAGATGATGAGATGAATGACAAGTAGCATGTAAAAATGCCATGCCTGACCGGGATTCGAACCCGAGACCTTCGGATGAAAGGCCAAGACGCTACCACTCTAGCCACGGAGGCCGGCAATAATAATATTACTTAAAACACCAAAATATTACCGTTAATTAGTCAAGTCAGTTTGGTTAGATTACATTTATATAGGTTTCAATTAACCACACATCTCAGCAATGGTCGAACCGAGACTGTACAAGACTACACTTCACTTACACACATACATATCATCCTCATTCATCCTCTGAAGTAATACCTGAACCGTAATTCCCGGAGATTAAACAGGAAAAAAATATTACATTTATAATTAAGCAAAATACTTATATTTTTAATATGTTAATATGGAGAAAGTCTATAATGACCGGTATAAAACCCCATGTTAATGTGTTTTCTCTAATGTATTATCGGGTTAATTTTATTGATTTAGAGGGTTACTGCAATATTTATCTAATGTTTTATTCATTAATTATTATAAAAAATGCTACATTAAGTAATTTTTATGTGAAAAAATGAGAAAAAAGTGGGGGGCGTAAGATGAAAAAATTATGCACTTCATTAATTATACACTGATTTCGTTTATATATTACCTTTTCATCGTTACATATCTAACAATTTCTTATAATTATTACTTTAATTTATTGAAACGGACTATAACTCATTATTAATTAAAAATTTATGTTTTTTTGGCTCTGCTCTGAACAAGCCTTTTCTGGTATCAGTCAGTACCAAGCAAATTATGAAGTAGGTCATTTTATTACCATTAAGGTACCACACCTGATAGCTAACTGCCAGGAACCTAAGAAATGTCTTACATGTAATAGTCAAGAACACAGAACAGGGACTTGGCTGTGTATTAAAAACCAGAATGCTTAGAATACTGCAGGCTAACGTCAACAGGAGTACGCTGCCTCACAATCTAGTCTCCAGAATAGTTGCGGAAAAGAATGCTGACTTTTTGGTTATCACCGAGCCGAATGTCTATGAGGCTGGAAGATCCGGATGGCAGACAGACACGGAGGGAGACGTAGCTTTTAAGTATATCAGCCACAGAATTGGATGGAGACTAAGTTACAGAGGCAAGGACATAGTGGCGGTAGAGACGTCTATAGCATTAATTGTGGGCGTATATATATCACGCATATGTTGATTGTAGAGTATTTAACAGTTCACTTGATGTGCTGCAAAATGTAGTTAACAACACAGATAAAAAGATTATTATGCTTTGTGATTTCAACAGCAGATTGGTGGCTACCGGCGGTCGACGCATGAATAAAAGAGGAGAATTGTTAACTGAACTTATGGAGACCGTTGGTTGCCATTGCATAAATGATGATACACCAACCTTTGAGGCCAGGGGTCACACCTCCATTCTTGACCTCGAAATTTTGGATAACAGATGGAGGAGCCAACAGTGGAACTGGGAGATCCTCCAGCAGGACATAGCAAGCGATCATTATGCCACGATGTTGATTCTAGAGGACATTAGTTTCAAGAATAATGATCAAACTCCTGTACTTAGATTTTCCGTTGATCAAATAGACGTGATAGCCAACAGAGTGGCTGCCAGACTGTCAACGATGGAGAACTTTGCATCAGAAGCATTGTCTAACATTATCAAGCAGGAAATGGACAGGGAGTCACGTAATGGAGTCAAAAAGCATATGGTTTATTGGTGGACAAGAGAGATAGCGTACCTGAGGCAGACGTTACAAGCTAAAAGACTCATCAAAGAAAGACTTAGACTAGTAGGTGGGCAGAGGTATCAGGAAGCATCCATTATATACATTGATGCTAGAAGAGCCCTTAATAGAACAATAAGGAGAGAAAAAAGAGAACATTGGGCTAGGTTATGTGCTGATTTAGATAACGATCCATGGGGGATGGCCTACAAAATTATTACTAAAAGGTTTGGAAGATGTCTCCCCGTTCTTACAAAAGAATGTGCCGAAGCACAAATACCGTCTTTTTCCTCGCATGACGGTTGAGGAGAGTATCCCTACTGAGTGTGACAGTAGATGATTTGCCTTCAGTGAGCTGCAATGTGCTGGGGGCAAGCTGGCGCCGTTAAGAAAAGTCCAGGACCGGACAAGATTCCAGCAGCAATCATCAAGAGCCTTCTTAAAAAAGCGCCATGGGAAATGCTTAAGGTGGCCAGCCACGGGCTTATTAATAAATCTTTCCCGGAGTGTTGGAAGGAGGCTAGGGTTGTCTTCTTGCCCAAGAACACAGGTAATGGGGGACAACCGACCTTCAGACCTTTGAGCCTTCTCAACACGATGGGGAAGGTTGTCGAAAAAATGCTGGCTCGCCGCATTGTGCAGGAGGTGGAAGAGGGTGCTGGAATTCGTGCAAATCAATATGGTTGTTGGAGAGGTAGATCCACCGTACATGCTATCAACAGAGTAGTGAACTGGGCTGATGAAGCTAGAAGCGGCACTAGGCGGACGAGAAGTATTCCTCTACTTGTTTCTCCCGATGTGAAGAATGCGTTTGGATCCATCGCATGGAAACAATTAAATACAGCACTGATAGAGAAAGGAATTAGTCCATACTTGCGGAGACAGGTAGAGGAGTATCTCAGAGATCGAAGGTGTGCAGTCAGTGCACAAGAAGAAGAGGTACTTTTTAGCATGTGCGGTGGTGTGCCACAAGGCTCAGTGCTCGGTCCACTGTTATGGGTCCTGGCCTTTGATGGAGTCCTCCAGCAGACATACCCTGAAGGGGTTCAGCTTTTGGCTTACGCTGACGACTTGACAGTACTCATACAGGCCAAAACAATTGATGTGGAAAGGATAAGGCAAATTCAGAACTCGAAATGGTAGATGGCTGCATTCAAGAAGACTACAGCTCTCGGTGGATAAGTGCAAATATATCAAATTTACCGGTAGAAGGGTGTTGGAACCAGTGGATATATATACATAGAAGGTAATAACATTGCTGAAGTTCAGGTATTGAGATACTTGGGAGTTACTCTGCAAAGAAATTGTCGTTTCACTTAACATGTGTTGAACGTCTGTCATAGCGCAGAGAAAACGATTAAAAGGTTGAACGTTATTATGTCAAAGCTCAGAGCTCCTAGGGTATCGAAAAGGAGACTACTTGCGACAACCGTAGTCTCATCGATTTTGTATGCGGTTCCTGCATGGTGGCCCGCTATGACTATTAACAGGAACAAGGACAGATTAAAAAAGATACACAGGAGAGTATTGCTTGGAGTAGCATCCGCTTACAGAACGGTCTCGTATGAGGCCCTCTGAGTGCTTTCTGATGTGCCCCCTATTGATCTCATTGCTAAACATAGGGTTGAGAGGTTTTTAGGACGTGTGGATAATGAAGTCAGACAAGATATTAATAATATATGGCAGGAAAGATGGCTGCAGGCTGGGGTAGCCAGATGGACCAGATCCTTAATCCCTGATATAGTTAGATGAACAGGCAGACGCCACGGAGAAATAGATTACCACGTCACACAGTTTTTAACTGGCCATGGGTGCTTTAATTAATACCTCCACAAAGTTGGCAAAAGAGATCAACCTACGTGCATGTATTGTAACGAACGTGACGATGTAGAGCATACTTTCCTGAACTGCCAAAAATGGCAAATGTTAAGATACAATGCTGGTATTGACGGAAAGACTCCGAGAGAGATAATAGATCATATGCTCAGTAGGGTAGAGAATTAAAGAAAGGTTATAGAGTTCATAAGGTCAGTCCTTAAACAAAAAATTATAGATGAAAGGAATATGGGTTTTTAGATTGTAGTTTGGGTGGACAGCCACAGCGGTGAGAACCAGCATGCTGAGGTGTGCTGGTATCGATGAGCCGCTGAGGACTCCTTGGGTTGACTGTTAGCTTTTCTTAACTAAGTTAAAAAAGGGAAAAAAATCTCAAAAGAGCCTGACCTGCCATGCCGGTATATACCCAATGTAGATGGGAAGGGTCTAAGAGTAACGGACACTCCCCCGGGTGGCGTAATACCATCAAGTCGGTCCGGCCCAGGGGAGTAGAGAAGTTTAAAAAAAAAAAAAAAAGGTACCACACCTATCGACTACTCTTATCTTTATAATTTTTATTAGCACAATAATCTGAATAAAATATGTATTCTTTTACAATAAAAAGAAAGGAAAGGGTCAATGCTTCAAACTTACTTCAAATTACTTTAAATAAAGTAAAAAAATTCCCAAATATGTAATACTAGAAAAATATTTTGAAGGAACAACATATGTTCCTTAAAAATATTTTTCTAGGTTATTCGTCATCGACACATCTTTGTCAACGTGTCAAAAATTTGGTAGAGATTAAAAACAACGGAGACAACGGGAAAAAGCATCTAATAAAGATTTACGTTTGTATTAAGTGCAAAATACCAACATCCTAAATAAGAGAAATAACCACTTTGTTACTGGTTAAATAATAAAATAATATAACTTATTTAATTATAATTATTCATATTTAATCATACAGAAACATTTTAAACCAAAAGATTTTAAATTATCTTTTATTAATAAAAAAAAAAAAAAAAAAAATACTTGACAATATTATAATAAAATATGTTAAAACTTCTAAAGAAGAAAACAATGCTTAAACCATTACAGTAATATCACATAGGCTAATTTATAAATATAAATGAGTTTGACGGTACATAATCCACAAAGGAAGCCACAAATATTGTATAAATAAAACGGCGTTACAAGAAATATTGAGAAGTTTATTGTTGATTTATTGCATTCAGCTGCTTTAGTGGCGCGTGTTAAGCAATTTACGACTATCAACAGCTGTTGAGCCAAGAAAAAACTTTTGAAATTATTAACGCTGCTCTTTCTAATATTTTTCTTTTTTATCAAAAATAAAAAAAAGATAATACAGTAATAAATTTAAAAAAATTACTGAACAAAGAAAAAAATGCGATAAATTTGCTTTAATTTTTGTTAATTAAAATAAAATTTACATTCATACTTCTATCTCATTAATTTAAAAAAAAAAACTAACTAAATAATTGACGATGCTAAAAGAAAAAATAAACTACTTTATTGGGATATTGGGTTATGAAAACCCCAATAAAAAGATATTTTCAAAAAATGTTCAAAAATGTTAAAACCAGTGAACAAAATTTCAACACATATAAGATTAGTGCCGTAAGCAAAAGATAAATAATAAAGATTAATAAATACACTGCAAAAAAAAACAACATTATCTTTAATATAGGAAAATTAGTAATACAGGATAATTAAAGCGAACGTATTGCGGCAAATAGATGAAGAAAGAAGCATTTGGAAAAATATAGTTAAAAGAAGAGACAGACTTATAGGCCACATACTAAGGCATCATGGAATAGTCGCTTTAATATTGGAAGGACAGGTAGAAGGGAAAAATTGTGTAGGCAGGCCACGTTTGGAATATGTAAAACAAATTGTTAGGGATGTAGGATGTAGAGGGTATACTGAAATGAAACGACTAGCACTAGATAGGGAATCTTGGAGAGCTGCATCAAACCAGTCAAATGACTGAAGACAAAAAAAAGCGGAACAAAGATACACACATCATACATTCAATCTAGATACATTACACTCCTTTTTGGACAGTCGTGTAAAAACACTTCTTCTTTTTTCCAGTTTAGCCTAAGGTATTACCTCAGACGATGAATGAGGATGCTATGTAAAAGTGTAAATGAAGTGTACTCTTGTACAGTCTCAGTTCGACCACTCCTGAGATGTTTGGTTAATTGAAACCGAACTACCAAAGAACACGGGTATTCACGATCTAGTATTCAAATCCATATAAAAGTAACCCCCCTTTACTTTTGAACGCTGGAACTCTCGACTTCCAAATCAGCTGATTTTGGAAAACATGTTCACCACTAGACGAACTCGTTAGTGTAAAAACACTAGTAAGACGAAATCTTCGAGTAAGACGAATTAAAGGTAGTATTGTGATCGCGAAAAATTTAAGTTTTCAGATTTAAACGGAAATATCCATTTTGATCATCCGTGAATCCATTTAGACTAGTTTTGGTGTGATGTCTGTACGTACGTATCTCGCATACTTCAAAAAAGAGTAGCTGTAAGATGTTGAAATTTTGGTTTCAGGACTGTTGTAACATGTAATTGTGAACTTCTCCTTTTGATTGCAATCGACTTGACCAAAAGTGTCCAAAAAAAGCCCAAAATCCAAATGGATTTTTTCTTAACTGTAATAACAAGCTCTCACTGAGATCTTTTCAACTCATATCATAAATGATACTTACTTTCTTTGGTTCCAAAGTTATAGCCAAATAAAATTTTAATTAATGAAATATTTGGTTCTTGCAAGGGGAAGGCAGATCTGTGCGATCCGACTTCATCTCCTTTTTTTAATTTTTAATTTTTATTTTAATATATTCATTTATTAATAATTACGAGATTAATCTGTGATTGTAAAAAAATATTTTACAATAAATAATAATCCAATAATAACAATAAAAAAAATATGAAAAAATATCAGAAGTTATTAACGAAATAAAATTTTATGTACTTTTCATTTATGTAATTTAATAGGCGTACAAGGAAGTCATTTGGTGACTACACCAGATTTAAAAAAATTATTTATATATATATAGCCTACGGCAGTCCCGGTAAAATAAGGATTCGAACGCGGGGCCATACATCTAAATCGGCTCTGCCGTTGTGATTCTACGGTAGAACAAACAAACAAACAAAACAAAACAAAACAAACAAACAAGCAAGCAAGCAAGCAAGCAAGCAAACAAACAAACAAACAAACAAACAAACAAACAAACAAACAAACAAACAAACAAACAAACAAACGTACATACATACATCCTAAATACGTTACACTCCTTTTTGGGCAGTCGTGTAAAAAAAAATTATGATAATTGGCAATTATCACAAATGTAGTCGATTAAAAATAATCGGGAATATTTGCATATAATATGTTTTCGGATATTTGCTGCTTTATTTACACGGATTTATTGTATTTAACAATTACATAATAGTTTGACAAGATCAAGATATATTATTAATTAGAATCTGGAAAATAAATGGTTGCTAGAGAACAAAAATACAAATCAACAGCGTCGTAATTTAAGTAGTATCTCCTGACTTTTCACTCCAAATGGCAGCAGTTTTACCTTTACGCTAGACTCTATTCTAACTACCAGTACTTTTTGGGTAAAAGAGAGTATTAATCTGTTATACACACTTGATTGGGTATGGCGCAACCTAATTCTGAAATTTAGGAAGTTAGAGTTAATTCTTAGGTATCTCTTAGTAATTCTAGGTGTTAAAATTCATATTTAATTTGATTAACAAAAAATCAGTAATGAACTGATCCAATTTTCGTTAAAAATAGTCTTGTAGGATATGTTATTTAGATGAGAATTCTTAGCTTCAGAATGTCTTACAGCATTTTTTTGAGAGGAAATTTTCTCTTCCGTTCATCTTTAGATATTAACTTCCTTAAATTTGGTTGGTGGTCTATAAAACGGTCCAGAATTTTATCCGGAGAATATAAAAAGAGTTTATCGCGGACTAAAATCGGATTAATCCGAATCTTCTAACTTCATATTAAGACATTTCACAAAAGAATTATAAAGTTTTATAGTAGAAAATATTTAATGCAGTAATTATTCATAAATTTCCGTAAAATTGGAAATACATTATGATAATAAAATTTAAAAAAAAAACGACGAGAATATTTATAGTAATAGCATTTATATCTTAAATGTACAATTTAGTAAACACAATGAAAATGCTAAATAGTAAGATGAGGTTGGATAAAATAGTTTTTTAAAATGTCTGGAATAAATATCTACCCGTAAATGTTACAGGAGAGGATTGTTTAAGGATTATAATTCTTTTGATTGTTACTCATATAAAAGTCTTCCTGAAAATAAGCAACTAAACTTCCTCATATTTTTCTTCTTAAAAAAAAAAAAAAAATGCAAAAAGTACAAATTCAATTCAAACTTTCTTATTTAATATCCTTCTTGTTTTTAGTAGCGACACGTAAAATTATATTGGGTAAACTTTCTTAACTCTCTTAACTTTTATGGGAATTTAAAAATAAGAGGTTTACCAAATCTGTTGTAATATTTAGATGCAAATCAGAATAAAAAATTATTGTTTCATATTTGTTATAAACTTTTTATGTTATTATGATTACATTAAACTAAATGAAATTTCCTTTTTTATTCTACTTAAATTAATAGCTACGTTTCATGTTACAAAAAAAAAAAAATATATATATATATATAATAAAACTCTTTGTTTCCAATTATTTTCTCGAAGTCATGTTTGAGTATTATCAATCCAACATTACTTTTTTCATTCGGCAAAGTTTTGTTAATAGAATAGCAGAAGGGTTCGTATTCAGATCCAATTTTTACTTTAAAGCAAATAATCATTGAAATAAGAAAATTCAACCATGAAATAATCTAGTTTTTAAAAGTTTTATTAAAGCATTGACCATGTTAGGCGTCCAGCTTTACAAGAAGTTCCTGACTCCAGGGCATTCAAGATATATATAATAAGAGCACTGGAAAGTTTGGATGAAAAAAAACACTGTTTTAGCGCAAGATGGATGATCCCAATAAAAAAGGAATTCTTCAATGGATCGTCAAGAATTCGTCATGGGTTTGTTTATCCCTTAAGTTATTCAATATATATATATATATATATATATATATATATATATATACGTGTTTCGAACATGAAATTCTTTTTGTCAACTCAGGTACACATATAACTCTCTAAAGATGTATTTATAAACCCACTGACGTAGTCGGACCAAAAAAAATATAATACAAGAAAAATTAAGGCAAGAAATTTCAGAGTGGTATTGCTTCTGAAAATTTCATCAGGAACTCAAAATTTATGGCTTTTCAAAGCAAATATCTAAGAATTACACTAAATTACACTACACTAAATTTAAACAATAAAGTAACTCAAGAGCGATATCTCTTAAAATATTAATAATGATGTATACATTGGCCAGGTTTTAGGACATTTGTAGAAATATAAATAGACATTTAAATAAAGAGTACTCGGGAAAAAAAGGCTTACATTTTATAATTATAATGTTGTTTCCTTGCTAAAATGGTAGTGAATTATAGGTTTAAACTAAACAAAATTATAAAATTCAGCCTGAAATGATGTTTTACGAAGAATATATATGGGTGCGCTATAGGATGTAGAGCGAGGAACTAGAAAAAATCAGAAGTAAAATTAAATTAGCTATCAACTCTTTACATAAGAAAATAAAAAAAATATATACACATAGAAGGCTCATCACTTTGACAGAATCTCACATGAACCGTTCGCTGCATTAAACTATTATCACCCCCTTTAAATTCTGGATTTTGGAAGGCCAGAAAGAGAAGCTATCAAACGGGTTTTATGTAGCATAATCCTCATTAATGAAGTAGATAAAAAAGATAATTAACTGATTTATTTGTAGGATATTCTTGATTCGTCCGAAAATATTTCACACGATTTTATTTTCGTATAAATTTTGTGTTATATATTTCATATTGTAATAAGTGTTGATTATAATTGGTTTATAATACATCGAATTGCTAGACCAGAACACAAACGAGAGAGTCACAAGGAGCTGATAGCACTGAAGTATAACCAACCGAAACGGATATTGAATTATCAACTTTCGAAAAGGGAAGACAAGCTTGTTTTGCGGTTCGTCAATACCATTAGTTATCATTAAAATCCAATTTCCTCCCATTCTTTAGTCTCTTGTATTAATTATTATAAAAACCGGTTTAAATAACTTTATGATTGTAGCAGTTATAAAAACTAAATTCTAAAAAAACCACAATAAAACTGTGTGTCATCATCAGGTTCTACAGGGGAGAAACCCGATATATCTCGCATAATTTGTCAACTATCACTATAATGTAGAAACTAGAAAACATTCAGCAAAAATAAAATAAAACGCATGCTAATATAAATTACAAATTACAATGTAAGAAATAACAATAATATCTATCGGTGAATAAATCTATCCTAGTAAAACATTTCAAACTATATTTTCCCATTTATATGTTCTGCTACTTATAATGAGAATAATAAAGAACATCTTTAACAGATTTATAATCTACCGAGTAAAGTTACTCAGAACACGGTAGAGGTACATAATCACACTTTTAAATTTAGAAAAACTTTTTAATATAACATTAAAATAAAAAGAATTAAAAATAAAATTATTTTTATACATTTTATTTCGCAATAAAAATTAATGGAAGGAAATTTAATTAGGAATTAAGGGGTCCTCAAGGAGTTCATCGATTAGGTGAAACGAGCCAAAAACGAATAATATTTTTTGCTAACACAATATCAAATTGTTAAAAATGTTTAAAATCTTATTTTTTGTGGCATTTTATTAAAGGATAGAATTTCCTATAAATTGGGTACAATAAATATTATGTGTTAGATTTTGATAAAACTGCATGACTTACTAGATCAGTGGTCAACTTTTTTTTTTTAACCTCCGGGACTAACGTCAAATATTGCTTCAGAGGATGAGATGAACGATTCTGTAGCGTGTGTGAAAATGTCATGCCTAACCGGGATTCAAACCAGGAACCTCCGGATGAAAGGACAAGACACTAATACTCGCGCTATGGAGGCCGGTAATCTTTTTGTACCTACCGCCCACTTTGTGTGTCTGTGAGTAATAAAATTTTCTTACAGCTCACCGGTTCCACGGTAATGGTGATTATATAAAGTAAGGAAGTAACCTTACCTTATTTATAAAGCCGAGTTATAGCAGTTAAAGATATAATAATCATTACTTACCAGATACTTATACTGATCAGATGTGCAAGCTTTTCTGGAACGAGGCTCTTTTGTTTGCGGTTGCACTATAGCCTTATTTTTCTTTCAGTTACGTAGCGTGTACTAAACTTATGCGCGAGCGATATAAATAGTATATTTTCTGAAATTTTAATTGTCACGGGGAAAACCTAATGAAAGTGTTTTTAAATAATGCTATGAAATTTTTTAAAAAAGTCAATTAAATTTAAAAAAAAGAAACTGCTACAATATCCGACAACACACCTGCCCCACCATGAAAGCTGGAACGCCCATTAGTAGGCGGTAAGGATTAGGTTGACTAACATTGTTTCAGATATTGGAGCGGTCAGTACTTCGTACAATCTGCATTGTTTATCTCATTTTTTCAGAAATATATATATTTTTAAATTAGTCAGAATTGTTTAATTTATTGTATTCTATAATTTTCAACATTAAAATTTCATTTCATACTGATATACGAGTATAATAAAAAAAATTGACCAAGCGACCTTTTATTGGATCATTGTTTCATCAGAAAAATTAGATTTAACATTTTATTTACCTTTTTTGTTGGAATAAAAAGTAACTAAGCAAAATCTTAACGCAAAAACGGGACTTTTCTAACCGGACAGCAAACTGGGAAAATATATAATATATACGCATTTTTTTGTTATTGATTTTCTTAATGAGAAAAATATATAAAATTAACATTAAAATTAAATATTTTATAACAAATAAAATAATAAAATGATGAATTTCCAAGACCTAAAATGAAATATTAATAAATGAAATTACTAAAATGTTTCAAAATCGTACCTAATTTTAAAAATGCGTTTAACTGATTAAATAAATAATGAGAATGAATGAAAAAAGTCT
Organism: Lycorma delicatula; assembly: GCF_047948215.1. Taxonomy (NCBI): domain Eukaryota; kingdom Metazoa; phylum Arthropoda; class Insecta; order Hemiptera; family Fulgoridae; genus Lycorma; species Lycorma delicatula. Next base: position 114,996,299 of record NC_134462.1, read on the forward strand.
GAAAGAGATAAATAAAGAGCGAATCTGTAGAAAAAAGAGAGAGACAACAGAACGAGACAGATTGAATGAGGCCGAGAGACAATAAGCTATTCGTGAAAAAAAGAAAACGTAATGAATAACGGATGAATAAGATTAATGACTGAACAACGTTATATCAAATTCGGTGCTATGTTAAATTCACTAAAGAAATTATTAAAATATTGCTTTTAGATTGATTAATGATATATATAACAGGTCTAGTTGTTGATACATATTAATCGATAGTTTTTAATATGCCATCAGCACATTATAACACCTTTTTAATATTTAGGCAATGTAGTATATATAGGTTTACAATACAGGAGATGAGGGATTCTTCTTTTTGACATGAAATAAAAAAAGAGTTATATACAGAGTTTTACATTAATAAATAACTTTTCTTTTTGTTGAAAATTGTAATAATACAAAACACAACGTTCATGTATGTTTTCTTTTTTAAATCCATAATTAATTAATTTTATTGTGCATTATTTAAAAAATGAGTTTTCATTATTCAGACTAATATATTTCTAAAGAAATGAGATTGTTAATACAAAACCAAAGCTACATAAAAGCACGGTGTGGAAATTTTTACTCAAAAAACTTTTATTCATATATAAAACTCATTCCTGAATGTCGTATTACTTGAAAACACTAATTTGTGCCTATTTTAATTAATTTTATTTATGCAATTTAAAATTATTTAAAAAATCATTTATTACATTTTATCGTTCAGGCTATCTTTGGACACATAAAAGAATCCTTATTAAGATTTTACTATTCTCATTTTTCTTCCCGATCACACTTCCCTCCTAGAATGAAATACTTCATTCTAACTAATTATTTGTTGCTTTCTTTCTCTCCTCTAAGTAGCTTCCAACTCCTCTTCTGTTACGATCCTCCACATCTTCAAACATTTTGAATGTTTCTCTGCAACTACCTCCAGAATTGCTTTGTAATTTCACTGTCCATCTCTTCAATACCCTTATCGTTTTCTCTTTTTATTAACGTTATTTTACTTCCTTGTACGAAGAAAAGGAAGTAATGAAATCGCGAAAAATTTCGGTTTTCAGATTACAACGGAAATACCCATTTTGACAATCCCTGAATCCATTTTGACTAGTTTCGGCATACGTCTGTACGTACGTACGTACGTATCTCGCGTAACTCAAAAACAACTTGCCGGAGAATGTTGAAATTTTGGATTTAGGACTGTTGTAACATCTAGTTGTACACGTCCCATTTTAATTGGAATCAACTGGACCAAAAGAGTCCAAAAAAATACCAAAATCCCAAATAATTGGATTTTGAACTTTTTCTTAATTGCAGTTATAAAACTTCATTGAGAACTTTTCAACAATATAAGTGGTACTTATTTTCATTGGTTCCGGAGTTGTAGCCAAAAAAAAAATTAATAAATGAAACATTTGGATGTTACGAGGGGACGGCACATCGATTCGAATCCGACTTCATTTCTGACTTTTTTTAAATTTAAATATTTTTATTTAAAATTAATTTCTAATTACTTTAATTTACTAATTACTTAATTAATTAATTTACTAATTTCTTTAATTTTAATCTATTAATTAACCTAATTTATTAATTAAGATTTATTTATTTATTAACCTCTGATTGCAAAAAAAATTACAATAAATAATAGTTGAATAATATCAATAAAAATAGCGAAAAAATCAGAAGTTATTGTGAAGTAAAATTTCACGTACTTTTAAAAAAGGGGAATTAATTTAAATTAAATTTATTTAATTTAATAGTTATACAAGAAAGTCATGTGGTATCCATATCAGATTTGGTGAAAATCTGATTATTAAATATTAACTGAAAATTATAATTTAGAATCGTATTATATTTATTTACGCATTTTTTTCAGTCTACTTGATAATAAATATCGCTATAAAATTTAGTAACCTTCTCCTGTTTCTTTTTGTTTTCATTTTGTTGATGGTTACATCATAATGATTTTAAAACATTGTATTAGATAGTATAAGACTTACAGTTATTTAAAGAGTAATAAAGCGACTTTTACTCTAACCTAAAATTTCAGGTAAGATTGTTGAATTAATAACAGTAAAAATATTTGATGTTAATAAAAACTAATATTTTAGCAATTGTGTAACTGTCCACTTTTATTAAAGAATTGGAGGATCGTACCTCACTTTCGAATGAAATAAGTTTAAATGAAGTGCAGCAAAAAAATGTGTGTATTTAAATTAAAAACGCGTACAAGGAAGTCATGTCCACATAAGATTTTTTTTTTTGTTAGGGAAGGAGTTGAAAATAGTTTTAGTTAGCCTTCCTCCATTCATTTGCTATGAATGGCCGAAGCAGTTGGGCCTTTTTTTCTCATTATCCGCTCCTTCTAGTTTATACTATTCTTCTGTGGGAGTTAATCTATATCATTTCATTCACTTTGGATCCTGGAATTGTTCTTAGTATTCTATTCATATTCTTAAGCTCTGAATAAGTCTAATGATGTTCATAGAATGTATTCTACTGCATAAATTAATTTTGATCTCGCTACGATGTAATATTATTTCATTTTTACCTTCATCGAAATGGATATTTCGTTGTAGATATTTTTTTAAGAGTTTAATTGCTAGTTCTCTATTTTCCTGTATTCTCTATGTATTCTTTCTTTTTTGTTTTGTAGTCACTCTATTTCTTGGTCATTTGGTTGCAACCATTCCTAAGTACTTGAACTTTTTTCTTCATAATATTGTTCCATATTTTGTTTTTATCGTCCTGTTCTTCAGTCTTTTTGTCTCGATGAACTCCGTTCTTTTCAAAGGAGATGCATAGATCAACCTTTACAGCAACTTCTTTTATTTCCTTTATTTGGTTTTATCTTCCTTAATGTTTTCTACAAATGGCTATATCGTCTACAAACGCAAAACTTTATCTTCCAATTTTTGTGCCAAAGTAGATCTTTTGTAACTTTCCCTTCAACTCATTTCTCTATTCTCAGATAAATTTCTCCAGTATATGTTGAATAAAAGAGGTGAAAGTTTATCGCTTTGTCTAATCCCTGTCCCAATTTCGAACGGTTCTGACAATATCTTCAAGGATTTATTTTTTGAGACTGTATTAGTGTCCTTAATTATATTTAGTGTTTCTTTTTTTTACTTGTATTTCTACTTCTAATATTTTAAATACCGATACTCGATCGATAAAGTAATATACTTTTCTGAACTCTACGATTTTTTTTCGTTTTTATTACTGTTTTTAATCCTGTGCTTCAGGATGGATTTCAAAGAAAAAATCTAATTTACGCATGAATTCACACTCGCTGAATACACACCTGCTCTTCCTGAGTGCCCTTAGTACTCTACAAAAAAAGATTTTCCATGTATGGTTCGATTCTTTGCAAAACTGCTAATTATAGAATTTCGGATACTGAGAGCAGTAAAGTTTCTTTAATAACTGTTAAATTCAGTTAATTTTGTTAAATTAACTGTTTAATTCACGTCTCCTTCTTTTGTAAATATTGATAGATTAATGCTTTTTCGACAATCTTAGGCTTTTTTTCTCCATTAAGACGCTTTCGTCAATAAAAAATTATGTTTATGTTATTGGTTATTCTAAAATTACACTGCTTCGTCAGAATCTATAAACAACTATAGTTTGGAAAATGTTATCAGTTTTCAGGAGAGCAATTTTTTAAACAATTGTGTTAATCGAACTTCCTAACAATCAAAATACTTACAATTTGAAATTCAGAATCCATTAAAGAAAATCTTAATAGTTAAATTACGATATCCAGAAACATAAGGTAGCTTCATGTTACTAAGTATTGGATCTTTTTTATAGAATTAGTAGAAAAAAATGGGATCATTTTAGGTGGGACTAATACCTACAAAACTCGATACCTGATTGATAAAAATTTATACTGCTTCCAAAAGTAAATAATTCATTATTTTGGAGAAAAGTTGTATTTATCTGGTTCCACTATTCCAAAACATTATGACTGATACAATAATTGTACTATGTCCAGGAGATTATGTATTATGTCAAAGCAATTATGGTGTCACAGCTTAAAAGACTTTTAAAGATCTCAGCTCGATCAATTCGATAAAACTTTTGTTTAAATTTTTTTATCAATATTATTCTGAACGTTTCTGGTTTTCAGATTACCGATTAGTGACTAAATAATCTATTCACTATTCACATTACTAATTCTTCTGTTTTCATATGTTGCGTAATATCCTATTACGGACTGTAACCGTACAATTACATAATCTCCTTCTAAAAAAAAAAAATTACGGGATTATTTGTGCCAGGTGGTTTCGATGAATTTGAAGAATATTTAAGCCGTTTTAATGATTCCGTTGCCGCTTAACTAACACACTTTCTCTTTTTGCAAGAATGTTTTATTTACCAGCACTTTAAACTTTCCTGCTCTCCCTATCCGATTTCATATTCTAACAAATCGTCTTTTAATTGCACCGACTGATTTCAACTTTGTAAATGAAACTAATTAAACTGAAATTGAGCCGCTGGTGCAATTTTTTAAATTAAATTAAAAATAGTTTTTTTTTAATTAAGTAAAATTAATTTTTTTTTTGTGTAATTAATTATTTCATTTATTTTTTAAAATTATTATTTAACGACTGTTAACCTACAAATGCCCATGCTGATGATGAGGTAGACCTCATCATCAAGAAATTTATGAAGCAATTAAACACTTAAAAGGGCATGAAAATTTAATAATAGTTGGAGATTGGAATTAAAGTATCGGAAAAGGTAAGGAAAGAAATATCATGGGTGAATACGGGCTGGGCAAAAGGAATGAAAGAGGGAACCGACTAATTGACTTTTGCACAAAGTACAATTTAGTAATTGCCAACATCCAGTTTAAAAATCATAATATAAGAATATATACATGAAAAAAGCCAAGTGATACTGCAAGGAATCAGATAGATTGTATCATGGTTTAACAAAGATTTAGAAATTAGCTCGTCGACTGCAAACCATATCCAGAAGTAGACATTGATAGCAACTGTAATTTAGTAATAATGAAACGTAGACTGGGGTTTAAAACCCGAAGAAGAGGTGACAGATGAATTGGTGGAATTTAGAAAAGCGTGAGGAAGAGGAGGTAAAGAAGATTTTTTAAGAGGACATCGCAAGGAATTGAATAAAAAAAATAAGGTCAAAAATATAGAAGAAGAAAGGGAGAATGTTAAAAACGAAATACTTATATCAGCTGATACGAACTTAGGCGGAACAAAGAAAACTGGTAGAAAACCTTGGATATCAGAGAATATATTGCAGCTGATGGATGAACATAGAAGGTTAAGAATCTAAGTGATGAATAAAGTAAAAGGAACTATCGAAAATTAAGAAATATTATAAATAGGAAGTGTAAATTAACGAAAGAAGAGAGGAATAAAGAAAGGTGTTCAGAAAAGGAAACAGATTCATTGGTAAAATAGACGGATCATACAGGAAAGTTAAAGAGAATTTTGTTGTACGTAAGTTAAAATCTAATAATGTGTTAAACAAAGATGGTACACCCGATTCATAATACGAAAGAAAACGTCGGTAGGTGGGTGGAATATATTGAAGAGTTATGGACGCAGAAAAGAAATTAGAAAATGATGTTATAGAGGAAGAAGAGGACTTAGAAGAGGAATAAAGAGAGATACAATACTGAAATCTGAATTTAATAGAACATTAAAAGATTTGATTGGCAGAAAGGCTTCTGGGATAAACAGTATACATATAGATTTACTGCACAGTGCAGGTGAGGAAGCGATAGATAGATTATACAAACTGATGTGTATTATTTACAAAAAAGCGGAAGTTCCGTCCCACTTCAAAAAGAGTGTTATTGTCATGATACCAAAGAAAGCAGGAGCAGATAAATGTGAAGAATACACAAAAATTAGTTTAATAAGTCACACATCAAAAATTCTAACTAGAATTTTGTACAGAAGAATTTAGAGGAGAGTAGAAGTGTTAGGAGAAGACCAATTTGGTTTCAGGATAAGTATAGGAACAAGAGAAGCAATTTTAGGCTCAAATTAATAGTGGAAGGAACATTAATGAAAAGCAAATCAACATACATGGCATTTATAAACTTGGAAAAGGGATTTGATAACGTAGATTGTAATAAAATGTTCAGCATTTTAAAATATTTAGGGTTCAAGTATAGAGATAGAAAAACAATTGTTAACATTTTCAGGACCCAAACTGCAACAGTAATAATCGAAGAGCATAAGAAAGAAGCCGTAATAAAAAAGGGAGTTCAACAAGGATGTTCCCTGTCTCCGTTACTTTTTTATCTTTACATAGAACTAGCAGTTAATGAAGTTTAAGAACTATTTAGATCCGGAGTAACAGTTCAAGGTAATAAGATAAAGATGCTACGATTTGCTGATGATGTAGTAATTCTAGCTGAGAGTAAAAATGATTTAGAAGAAACAATGAATGGCATGGCTCAAGTCCTACGCAAGAACTACTGCATGTAAATAAACAAGAACAAAACGAAAGTAATAAAATGAAGTAAAAATAAAGTAGATGGACCTCTGAATATAAAAACAGAAAGAGAAAAGATTATGGACGTAGAAAAGTTTTCTTATTTGGGAAGTAAAATTACTAAAGATGGAAGAAGCAGGAGCGATATAAAATGCCGAATGGCACAAGCGAAACGATCTTTCAGTCAGAAATTTAATTTGCTTACATCAAAAATTTATATAAACACCATAAAAACATTTCTGAAAGTATTTGGAGTATAGCTTTATATGGAAGTGAAACTTGGAAAATCGGAGTACCAAAGAAAAAAAATTTAAATCTTTTGAAATGTGGTGCTATAGGAGAATGTAAAAACACATATGGGCGGATAAAGTGACAAATGAAAAGATGTTGTGGCAAATCGATTAAGAAAGAAGTATTTGGAAATATATAGTTAAAAGAAGAGACAGATTTATAAACCACATCTTAATAGCTGCTTTGATATTGGAGGGACAGGTAGAAGGGAAAAATTGTGCAGGCAGGCAACATTTGGAATATGTGACACAAATTAATTGTTAAGGGTGTAAGATGTAGGGGGTATACCGACATGAAACAACTGGCAATAGATAGGGAATCTTGGAGAGCTCAAACCAGTCAAATGACTGAAGACAAAAAAAAATTATATATATATATATATATATATATATATATATAGATAGATAGTTTGTGTATGTGATTGTGCACGCGCATGCGTGTTTATGGAATTTCGTTCTGATTATTTATGAAAATATATACATGTACACATGTACAATGTATAAACCTTAATACATGTAAAAACCTTTTTATTAATGTCTCTAAGAATTATTTATTAGCCCAGCTTCAAATACAGTCTTACGAAGAAACAGAAAAAAATTCTGTAAGGTTTTCAAACTTCGAATAATTTTATAACAAAATATTTCTTGATATCACGATGTGCATCTACTAGATTCCGTTAACTACACCGGTAAACAAACAATAATGTCTACATTCTTCATTTGAAAACAGAAAAAAAGCATTTTTAGAACGTGATATCAAGAATTATAACTGTCTTTAATTTTAAAAGCATGCAAAGTTATTTAAATGCTAAACACAAATTTTATTGTGGCATATTACACTTAAAAGAAAAATTAATTTTAATTAAATCAATAGTTTTCTAGTTATGCAGGAATTTTCACTGATTAAAATATTTTAAAGGTAAATCTGGAAAGACCTTTTAAAAAAAAAAAAATTTATACCAGTAAATTCGGGTAAAATAACTAAAACATGGCGAATTAAATATTTAAAACTTAAATTGAATTAAATTTTTACTTAAATTTTTATTTAAAAAAATGAAATTGCTAATTATATTACATGAAAAAGATATTATCAGATTCTATTTTCTAAAATAAGAATTTCTGTAACTCTTTTTAAAATACGTGCATGTTGAAATTGTTTTTCTTACCTTAAAGCAAGAAAAGCTTTTTAAGGCAAAGTACATAATGCACTTAAAACTTTACTATGAATAAAAACCACGTAATAATAGCAAAAATAAAAAGACTGCTCTTTTTAACACACCATACACATACAAATACAAAACACTTTTACGTAAAAAAAAAAACAAAATAAAATACACTGTGTCCAAGAAATGTTTAATTTAATAAAATGAAAGAAAAATTAATGGATTTAGGATATTCCTTATAATACTTTTTTTTATAAAAATAATAAAGTGAAGCTATTATAATAAATATATATTCTCTAAATTAGAACATACATGTAGTTAACAAACATAAATTCGCAAAATGAAAAATAATTTTGTTCATACAATACCCGTTATTAATGTTTTAATAATATATTTTCTTTTGTAGCCTTTATATAAAATTGATTTATTTGATAAAGATTTATTAAACGTATCGAATAAAGATTATTCAAACCAAAATAATATTAAAATACAGGGAATAGAAAGAGGTTACGCGTGTCTCCAGAGATCGTATACTTACAATCTAGAAGTCGTAAACGGGACTCAGGTTTCCAGTCTGCCATAGTTAACAAAATGGTTAACAAGTACAATGGGTACACTCTCATCTACACAGACGGCTATGTCTGTAATATTGGGATGTGACGCGCTAATCATTTTTATCAGCTCAAAGAATTAACGGAACCAAATATAGATATCTGAATATATGTCATTTTAAAAGTACGACAGAGAACAAACTTTTATTTTCAAAATTGGGAACCGTTTGGTTAGGCTTAGTTTTTTATAAAACCTGGGATAAATCTTTACCGATGGGTTAATCTAACGAATTACAGCCCTTAGCTTCAATATCACCCTCCAATTTTTTACTAATTTGTAACTTAAGTTAAAATATAAGTTAACGTTAAAGGATATGTTATTAGAATACACTACTTTAATTTATGTCTATCTACATCGTTTTCTTATGATGAACCTTGTTTAATAGACGTTTTTCATATCAATACGTTTTGGCATAAATGATATGAATCATACTACTGACCGCACAGGAAGATGATAAAATATATGATACAGATAGAATTGTGAACTCGAAAGTTGTTTTATAGAATATAATTAAACTACAAAACACTATTCGGTGTAAGATGTAAAAAATCAAGATGTTATCACAGGTGAAGAGAAGACCACATAAAAGAAGAAAATGTACTCATAAAGAGATTTACACACAGTTCTACCATATATAAACGCTGCGAACCTAAAATACTGTAAATAAATAAAAAAGATACACTTTAATAGATTTCATTGTTCCACATATAGTGGATTATATCCTTTTCGGTGAATTTCAACCTCAATAACTTGCTTTATATTAAAGGTTACACAAGAAATTAAATTTGTAGAATTTGGTTACAAATTTTACAACGGAACCGTAGTTTATTAAATAAAAGACCCTTACTCGTAAGCTGAAATATTATATAAGTTACACGCAAACAATTCTTTTTTCATGTTTGAAAAAGATGGGTATTGTCATTTTTTTAAGAATAAGAGACCATCCCTTTTAACAAAAAATTCACGTTCATAAGTATAAATACAAGGATTAGTTACTATAGTTAATTTTCTACATATATTGGTTTACATGATTTATATTTATAAGCGTCAGATAACAAATCTGACGACCCATTATTGTATTTTAAAAACTCTTTCTGATTTTTTCAAAAGATCTGCAAAAGATTACACGTTATAGACAGGAATGTTCATATGTAAAAAAGATATATAATAATGCTGGCAACTTTCTTTATTAAGTAGTTTCAGAGCTCAACACTACGGCATGATTTTGTTACACAGGAAATCAATTTGATTATCCCAGGAAAATTTGTAATCTAATAAAACAACCAGAAATTTGGGTTTGAACAAAGAAATACTATGGTTTTCACTGACGAAAATTCAGCGTGTTACAACTACATGAAAGGCATAACCCGATCGTTTGATTCGTACTTAAAGTTAGATAATTATAATTTTCCAGTGAATAATTTTTTAAACTGCTTCCATATCCTCAGATAGAGATAAAACTGTGTCTCCTTTGTAAAGCTTACAATGAATTGGTCACTATTTTGAGGCAGGACCTTAATAACCAATTAAAAAACTGAGAGACTAAGAACACTTCATTCAAGCATTCCGAGTTCAACATCTTTGAAGTCAGAACCTAAATTTTACAAGTTTATTCTTAATAAAAGATGAAATTTCAAATACTTGTTCACGGTTGGTTAGGTATAACTGACCAATTGTAGACAGCTCTTCCTGAACCGCAGCTAAGTTTTTTCGATAGTAAAATATATTTTACTAAATTGAACTGAAGATCGCAAAAAGATTCTAAATGACATTTATGTAAGCTACGCAATTTAAAATATTTTTCAGAAATTGAAGAATGTCTATGTTAGCTGTGTTTATAAACAATTTTTTCTTAAAATCATTGAAAGTTTATCAAAATGTTATGCTTTTAAAAAAAATTAAAAATTGATTTTTTACATTTTTTTTCAAATATTTGATAAACAACAAAATTGGCCAATAATTTTTTTAATTAAGTGTGAAACCTTAAAGGAATGAAATAACAGCAGTAGTTTTATGGCAGGTAGAAAATATTACTTTGCTGAAAGATTCATTAATTACTGACATAAGAGGGATAACAGTAACGTCTACGGGACTCTTAAAATACTAACGAAAATATCGATACCAAAGGAATATCACTGTTTATTTAAAATGCAAGTTTTTACATTCTGGGTACCAATAGGAAATAAAAATATTAATTTATCAAAAAACTATCAAGGTGATTGTCTTTTTCTATATGAATCAATGTTGTTTGAAATACTGAAAAGAAATTCAACTCCCCTGCTACATGAATCGGAGATGAGATAACAAAAATCGAATTTTTTGTATCTTAGATGAAGTTGCTAGATTTGTTTTATTTTCAAATAACTTTTGATAATTGCCATCACGGTTTTAGATTTATTGTTTGAATTAGGCATTGAATTATCATAGTATAATGTTTTAGCAGTACGAATAATTTTAGTAAAGATTCTTTTGTAATTTTTTAAAAATATACATTTGATGGCGATTTCTTAATGTAAAGCTAAAGATTTTACAAATCCTATACTAATCCACGGATTTCTTTTTTTATCTTTAAACCATTTTGAAAGAATAAAAATAACCATTTTTTTTTTTAAACAAATAATCATTAATAAATGATATTATTTTAATTTGACAATTATTATCTCAAACGCCGTAATCTGTAAAAAAGTTGAAAATTATATTTCCGTTTATTTAAAAAAAAAAAAAATTGTCTATACAGGTAGCCAATTTCCTTGTAAATCTAGTTGGCTGAGAGATCGAAATATTTAGATCTGCTCACTCAGACTAAATTAATAATTTCATTGATCGCAATACTAAAACTGTTTAAAAAGTTAACATTAATATCACCATTGAATTTATTAACAATTTTAAAAAAGTTTCCGGTAGTTTATATAGAAAGATTTCAATTAAACCTGAAGATCTATAAATTATCATCAATATGTAATTTAGACTACAGAATTAAATTCCACATCACTTGAAATCGATTTTTCAGCAAATATATGGTAACGTTCATATCTATTCAAAACGTGGCCTTTAATCAAAAATTGAGACACAGCCGTTTTTAAGAGAAAATTTATAAAATGGTTCGGCAACCTTAAAATTACCGAACTCAAAAATGGTTTCTGAGTTGCTTAATTGAAATCATTTGATTATTAACTAACACAAACAAAAATAATATAATTTTTAGTCGAATAAATATCAATAATGCTGAGGTTAGCTGTATAAAATAGCTATAGAATCTAAACATTGTTTGCCAGGTTTTGTTTCAAATGAAAGTAAAATGTAACAATTCAATTTGTTTCCGTTTTATTACATTTAGATCAATTTACGCAGAATTAAGCTCTAAAGATTTTATGATAAAATTTAATTTGTTTAATAGCAAATTAAAATATACTTGAAAAATAACTTTTCGGTTTTTTAAAACTTCTGAAGATACAGTTGTGGGATTTCGTTTTAAATTAATATATAAAATATATATATATATATATTTCTAGTTCTGACCAATAATTTGTTTCTCAAGAATTTTAGTTTAACATTATCCTACCTTTGTACTAAAACCAGGGTGAATTTTTTCTTCACTACGTTGTAACTGAAATCAAAGTTCATCCGTAGACATGTTAATATTAACATTTTACGAATGGTAGTACAATTTCGTGAAATTTATTGTGTAGTAATTTATCCGTGTGATACTATACAATAATTAGAATTAAAATAAATTTATACATATTTTATTTATTGTATAAAATTATCAATAAATTTATCTTAAAATCGTCATTGCTATGAAGAATAAATCAAATTACGAATAAATTTTTATAATTTTCCATCGCAAAAAGACGTAAAGTAAAGTGTATTTAAAATACAGAAACTTAAATTTAACGTTCACAAAAACACATTAAATAAAATGAATACAAAACTAATAACGAAAACAAATTAAAAGAAAACGTTAAGAAAATCTGGTAACTAAATGGAAAAACAAGATATGAACAAAAAAGATTCGTTATACAAGAGATTTTTGAAATTAGTATTCACCTCGTTTTAAAGAATTAAAACGAATACAGCGGTTCCAACATGAATAAAATGAAAATTGAAGGGAATAAAATAAATGGAATCAAGGAAAAGTACAGTAAAGAAGTTTTCAGTTTTGTATTTCAAGCATTTTTAATCTTTCTTAATACACCAGATTGCAATAAGAAAAGAGAGACTTTTCAGTGAGAGAAAAAGAGTAAAAGCAAATAAGGGAGAAAGAGTAAGAGAAAGTTGAAGAAAGTGAAAAAGAGATGAAAAAGAGAAAGATAGAGACAGTTGTCTCCGAATTGAGTTTGAAAGTGCTGCAGGGTCGAGTGGAGAATGAAAGTGAATTAAACATTTCTCCCAAGTGAAAGAGCAACTAAAGGAGAGATGCCATATTGTACCTCACTCACTCGTATACTCGACTAACTATTGCATATCATTTGAGATTCAGATTTAAATTCATCTAAAAGTTTTTAAAAAATCTGATTGTTAAATTTTTTTCGACTAAATCTATCAGCCTGTCTTTTAAAATAATTTTATAAAACTTAAGTACAGATTTCTAAATATAAATCAAAAATACCAATCTTAAGTCTGGAAACATTTAATTTTTTTTCATTCTATTCGAGTTTTGTGCAAATAAAAAAAAAAAAAAATAAACATTATGCCATAAAATATTAAAATACTCCATCAAGGAAAACTTTACATAGATGATATTGCTAGATAATATTGCTATAAAACAATACGTTTACATAAAGGTTAATACCGGAGGTATTAACCTTTAGTAGTAATAGTAGGTATATAAATACCTACTATTTATATACCTAAGATTTCACACCTGTGACAACTAAAAACATGTTTTTTTGAAAAAGAGCTATCTGTTGGACGTAAAAGCAACACACGCTATACTAAATATTTTACGATTCCATTTCAATGTTTCCTATATGTATGTCCGCTATAGACTAAAAAACTACTGGACCGATTTACGCGCGGGGAAAATGGGAGAAAGGAAAACAGCTAAAAACGGGGAAAAGGAAATAAAAAGGGGAAAGGAAAAAAAGAAAAGTGGGAAAGTTGGGGGAAAAGGTAACGATGGAAAGTGAGATGGCGGAGAAAAGAAAAAGGGGAAAAGGGAAAGAAATATGGCAAATATGAAAATGGGAAAAGGGGGAAATTAAAATGGAAAGGATGAAGTAAAAAGGGAAGGGGAAATGTGGAAAAGAAGGGGGAAATGAAAAGAGAGAAAGGGTAAAAAAGAAAAAAAGGGTAGGTTAAATTTTGTAAAATTCCGTAATGTTCATTTTGTTAATGTTTTATCAAACTTTCAATTGTGTTTATATACTCAAATCTAGCAACAGCGAAGCATTACCGGGTCTGGTAATAAATAATAATTCAATAAATATAAAAAAATGAAAAAATATCAGAAGTTATTTTATGTACTTGTAATTTAAAAAAAAAAAAAATGTGTATATGTTATTTAATAGGCGAACAAGGTAGTCATGTGATGTCTACATCAGATTTTTTGAGAAAGGAAAAAGGTTTTAAGATGGATTTTATTTTATCTAAAGAGGAAAAAAAATCTCCCAACTCTTCGATAGTTGACTAATCGTAAATAGGGGGGAGTGATTTTCATTTTTGACATCATCTTATTTCATTTTTGTTGTAAGTGTCGTCGGCTTAAGATTGAGTAGACTCAGATTTCTAAAGAGTAGAATCATGCCTATCACCTTGGGTAATATATTGTAATTAAAATCAAAATTTTTAAATAAGGAGATTTTTATGTATACAACAATAATGAAGAAAAATGTTTTAAATTGAATAAATATTTTTTATTCGATGAGTTTTGAGATAAATAATCATATCCGAACTCTTTTAAATAATATTTGTTAATATATATTCCAACACACACACACACACACACACACACACACACACACACACACACACACACACATACAGACAAAATTAGAATATTGAAAAATTACCAATATATTAAGTCAAATTATTATCTATATAATATTTCACACGATATAAATAATACCAGAAGTGTTACTGATAGAGAGAGAGAGAGGGAGTGAGAAAGAGAGAGTGAGTGTGAGAGAGCGGCGCAGAATAATGTAACGATTAAACGCTATATCTTGGTTCAACTACATTTTTAAATTCATAAATTATTAATTAATATACGATTATGTTATGTGGAATACATGATAAATTAAGCGTAATTTAATGATGAAGATACATTGAATTATAGATATAGATAATTTCAGTAGTCAAATCGGAGAACAGTTGATTTGTCTGTACAAAGTATACTAAGCAATACTAATAAGTATACTACTACTACTGATAAGTATACTAAGCAACGGACATACCGTTCAACGTTGGTGGTTAGCATTTGTTTTACTTATAAACAGCAATTTCTTTCCGTAATGGAAATTATTTTCCTCGGCTATTTTTCAGATATTTATATTGGAAATGCATCTATCAATAACCTTCCCTTTTTGTCTTGTAAGACTAGTTTAGAGAACTAATAATTAACGCAAAAACAATGAAAAACAAAAAATTCTTTTATGCAGTGAAGGTAATATAAATACCATATGTCGGTCGATTTAAGAAAGATGTGCGTGTATGTAAGCGTCACGAAGAGGGTTAAATAACAACAACTGATAGGGAATATAATAACAAAACCAATACACTGGGTGGGCTGTATTTTTGTTGACGTGTTTTGAAGTTACGTTTACAGAACAACTTTGATATGATACTGCTTTTGAGCGCTTCGTTGAAAAAGGAATGTATGTAAATAAAGTACGTAAAGTAACTATGCAAATAAAGATTATGTAAAAAATTATTCTACTTTTCTGAATATAGTTTTGAGATACGGAACGGAACACGTGTTGACCGGTTTCTCCCCACCCTTTTGAGCACTTGTAATTAAATTTAAATGGGATCAAAAACCACACTCAGAAGTCATCGAATACAATTTCATAGAAATCCGTTAATGCTGTCTGACGATATCTAGCAAAACGATAACATTTTTTTTATTTTATTTAAAATCGGTTACTTTTTTGTAGGGTCTTAAGTAAATTCAAGTAAATAAATTACATTGAAGTTTACTTAAATGTGAATTTAAGTAATTTTATGATAGGAATCATACATACTTACATTGAAAATGAATTCCCCATTGAAATTCCTAAAAAATTACATACTAGCAACATATAGAACTTCTGAGGGTAGAACGTACACAAGGTAGTTTTGATGAACTGTACTATAAGTAGTACAGTAGAAAGCAATAACAATAAAAATAATCATAAAAATAGCAAATTGATGAAACAATTAAAAAGAACAATAGACAAAAAAAAAGAAACAGAGAGGAAGGGAATGAATAACAGATTAATCACAACACTGATTGGGTGTAATTTCACTATAGAGTTACTAAGGTCCAAAATGCGCTTAAGTCTTCTGACATTCTCACCGTTGTCTAGGAGGTTTATGGGCAAGTAGTTATCGTGGTCATTTAGCCGAAGTTCATATTTCAAATTGAAACGTTGTATTTCTTCCATGACGTACCGTAGACCCAAATATTCATCGATTTCTCTGATTATAACAAACCACGGCGCCTCAACTATACACCTCGCTAGTTTGTCTGAAACAGCTATATGACTTCAAAATTTGTCTTGCTCTTCGTATCCCATAGTTGGACACCGTATATATATTGGACTTCAACGTTAAACGACGATCCAGTTGAAAACACAGAACCTTACACTTTTAGTATGTTATAACAAACGATAACTCACGGAAAAAGACAAAAATATAGACTTTTTATAATCCTGAGTGAAATTGCTCAAATATATATATATATATATTTTTTTGGTTGGAGATGGTATTTGATCCATTACATAACTAACCTATCTTTCCTTAGCCTTAACACCCTTTAGCTACTTGAGGGTCGTTAAAAGTTTTGAAAAAACGAACCTTTAGTGAACGAACCTTAACCCTTTAAATGAAATTTTGAGATACGGAACCCGTAAGATCCTTGCTCTGTGCTGCTTTTACCAACTGCGACGAAAAGTAAATAGCATTAATATCATGTAAACAGAAATCATCATGTCAAATTTCATCCGTTTTTCTCTATTCAGTATTTCGCAAATTTCTAAAATTTCTTCCGGAATTTTTCAACGCTAAAATTTTATCTTTGTTGAAGGGAATCATAAAACGTAAAAATCCCAATATTTAAAATTTGCCCCAATTAACATACTTTCACTTATAGTTACAGTATATATATATATATATATATATATATATATACTTATATATACTATATATTATATACAGATATATAGTATAACTATATAGCTAGAAAATAAAAAATAGTGTAATTTTATTTCAACATAAGCAATTCCATTTTATTAGTGAAATTTTTTTGGAAAACACTGAAGAAAACTTTAGAAAATCATCCATCTTACAGCTAACTTGTCCGAAACAAAGGAAAATTGTTTTTTTTAAATATTCAAAAACTAATTAATATTTTGAAATTGTCCTTTCGAACTTAAGTTTTTTCGACCAACAATTTTTCAGTGACCATTTCTCAATAATAAATATGCCAATCACGAATGATTATTTTAAAAATTAAAAAAAAAATACCGGTTTGATTATACTGATATCTGAAAAAGAAAAAAAACGTAGACTAAATAAAAGTTAACTATTTTAATCTGAAGAGATGAAATTAAAGTATTTCAAAATAACTGGAACATTACTTCTACGCCAGGAAGTGGACTATTGTAACAAGAGACTTAATAATACACTACGTAACTGCTAGTAGCACAATACTAATTAATAATTTTATAGCAAAAGTTATCGAAAGCAAATTTCTCCCACTAGTTATATATTTAACTAATTATATATATATATATATAATACATGTATTTTTCATATTATCATTTCGTCCACTACTGAAATAAAGCGAGTTTAATAATATATTTTCTTATGAATTTATCAAAATGTATACACCTTTTATTTTAATTTTTAAAAACCAACATGAACTTCTAATGAAGCTATTGTTTGAAAATGGTTGTTAAGCGGTTGGACGAAAAATATACAAAATGGTCGAAACAATAGAAAAAAAAATAATACAGAGTGAGCAACGTAAAACCGAACCAATAACGTAACCGCTACAGAATCGGTAGGTTATGTTGGAATGAAATTTTATGAATGATATGGATAAATTACATAAGAAAAACATAAAACGTAATTTAAATGTTGTATTTATTTATCTTATTGTTACCAAAGATGTTCAAAATGACCACCCTGGGCATCGATAGACTTTTGTGCTAGACTGATCATATTGAGAGTCATCTGCCGCAAAACGTTGTTTTCAATTTCGTTGATTTCTCGTTGAATGTTCACCTTCAGTTCATCAATATTGTAGGGATTAGATGCATAAACTCTCTCCTTTAAGTAACCCCAAAGGAAAAAATCGCAAGTAGACAACTCTGGGAAACGTGGAGGCCACCGTGGGAAACGTGGAGGCGACAGTGGGAAACGTGGAGGCCATCGTCCTCTGCTGACATTCGTTCACCGCATAGAATTCTTCGAAAATTGTGAAGTAAATTTGTGTATTGACGGTCCGGTCAAAAAATATTGATCCCGCTATACGATTACCGGAAACGGCACACCAAACAAAAATTTTCTTATCGTGAAATGGACGCTCGAATATCTTGTGAGGATTCCTCGTCATCCAATACCTGGTGTTCTGCGAATTAACATGGCCGGATAAATTAAGCCGTCCCTTGTCCGATATGAATTATGACATCGAGTCTATCTGTCCACCAACAATGTTTTCGAAAAGTGAGTTCCAATAATCGAGTCATTTCGGTTTGTCTGTCTCCTTCAGTTGTTGCACAGCTGTAAAACGGTATGGTCTCAATTTTAATTCATGAAGAATTTTACGACAAGATGTGTATTTAACACTACATTATTGGGATAACTTGCGTAGCGATTATTTCTGGACTGGCAATAATTTTCCTTTCAATTACGGCAGTGGTCTGTGGAGTCCTAACGGAAGGTTGCCTATGTTGTTTTGCATTTGAAACCGAATCTGTTGTACGCCATTTTTTAACCAAATCGTGTATGCTACTCTTACTGGGATACAAGCATTCGGAAAATTTTCTACGAATACTTGACGCGATTCTTCAAAGGATCCAGAACGAATATAGGCCTCAACTATAGCTTTCTTCTCCTGGACTGAATAAGGTATTTTACACAAACACAACTGCGCTGCAACAAAACGTGTACTGCACACACGTAATCACCTGACAAACGGCAGAAAAAATCGTTAGTAACATACACATCCAGTAGTCCCGCTACTTATACGAGAGTCTTTCATAAATAGTGTTCGGTAGCGGTTTCATTATGGGTTCGGTTTTGTGTTGCTCTCTCTGTGTTATACAGAGTGAGCAACACTCTGTAAGGCATATAAAATATGCCTTATGCTATATAAGGCATATTTTTAGAAAATATTTTCTTTACATTTAATACAGGAGTAAATTGGAGTTTAAACAATAATCTCTGAAGGTTATTACCTTTTTAAGTATTTTAAATAAATCTTAAAGAACATTTTCATGAAAGATATGAAATTTTACTGATTAACATAAAAGTAATTGGGGGAAAAAAGATCATACTCAATATATATATTTTTTTAATAAACGATTAATTAAGCTTTAAACTCAACGACAAAAATACAACGGAACTACTATAAAAAAAGGATATATTGTCAAACATTGTTTAAACCTATACGTAGAAAATACTTCGATATTTTCAATAAATTGCTTTTTTCGACGTAAAAATAACTGATATACCATCAATATTACATGAATAATTTATGCCACCAAAAGAGAAAAGAAACTCAATTTATTTCTCTTATTTTATTTGAAATAAAAATGGAACAACTGAATATCAAATTAGGTTTAAAGAAGAAGAAAAAATAAATATATAAATACAAAAAAAAAAAAAAGAAACAAATCGTGATCAAGTCATTCAGTGTTCTGACTACGTAAAAAAAAAGGATTTGAGTGGTTACTGGTTAAGACTACGCGAGCAATTCAATTCGTATAAAAGTGGTGGGGGAATAACGAGTACGCTCACTCGCGCGCGCACACCATTCGACCTCAGTAGTCAGTCGACGACGGCAGCCACACAGAGGAACGTTACCGTTTTTAACCACTCCATATGATTTCTCACCCCTTTAACTGTTATTGTATTGTATTATAACTGTTCCTCGCGTTAACATTACATTTTAATAAAATTACATGTAATGAGTATTTGTTGATAAAATTTAAATATTAAAAAAAAAAGAATGTAAAATGTTATTTGTGATATATATACTTAGTGATTAGTGAATTAACAATGATAATTATGTTCGTGATTAATAAATAGATTTATTGGAAGATGTACAATGCTGATAAGAAGGTAAGGAAAAAATTCTATTTACTTATAAAGTCATTAAATTATTATACATGTCTTATACAACTTCAGTTATTGGAATCTCATTCATCCGGTCTTGGATCTACCGAATTGGTATTTATTAGTTTTTATATACATTTTTTTTAAAATTACATTAATAAGAAATTTCTTATTAGTAATTTTTAAAATTAAACTTCATGCTTTAAGGAATGAGCTGTTTTGTACTAAGTCAGTATACTATGTTTTTAAAGAATATTTATTTTTAACATATAATATATTCTTTTAATTTATGCATTATTATATTTATTTTTTTCCAATTCAATAACGCTAAATAAAAAAATCAAATAATCGTTTGAACTTAGCATGTTATTATTCAACTAGATATATATTTTAAAAATTTAACATATATTAAACATATATTTTTAACATTTTTTCTTGGTAGACCGGTCCAAATTTCTTATCATTTTTATTATAATTACTATTTTTCATAATAATATTATTTATTAATTACTATTTATTAAATATAAAAAAAATATTCAAATTACCGTAAAATGATTTAATCACCAACCACAAAGTAAATAAGTTAGAAAATTTTGTAACTTATTTAACAATTTACAATAAATGAATAATTGCGAATTTTCTGTTTTTTAAATTATTAGTTTAAAACCTGTTATAGGTTTTCTATAGACGCATATCGTAACACCATATATTATTATCTCATAACTAATCAAGCACACATGGTAATTCAAAACTATGAATTCTTTATATACCGTATTTTTTTAACAATTTTAATAAAAAAAATAATCTTAAATCTATTTATTTAATTTGTAATTTAGTTAACAGATTTAAAATTCTCGGTTTAATCTGTTGTTAGAATAAAAACTAATAATTGATTAATACACTATTTTTCAAAAAAAAATATATATATATTTAAGTACTTACAGTTTAATAATAATAACACAATAGTTAACTATTGTGTTATTATTCTTAAATGTAGACAAATTTAATTTATTAATGGCACTTTAATAAAAATTAAAAATATTTAATACACTACAGACATAATGTGATGAAATATATAACACAACTTAACCATTATAAAATCGTACACTAAATTAATAGCATGAAAATTAGATAGGTTTATATTTTTTATTCAGGATCAAATACATAATTTAAAGGGTCAAATGATTAAATAAGATATAATGAAAAACAAATTGATGATTACGTATAATAATCAATAGCTATTACTGTGGTATTTTGTTTACTTATGGTTAATTGGGATATAGATCTGTATTATAGTATAACATTCAGGAATGAATTATTCCAATAATCTGATGTACTCGCGTAAAATTTGTTATTAATGAAAAAATAAAAACGCAATACATGTATTTATTTCAATCAGTAATAATATGGTTTCTAGTAATTATGAGTAAATTGCTAAAAACGTTATAACCTTATGAAAACATAAAAGGAAGTTTTCGTTATATTTTAAACAACATTCGATTATCCGGATTACCGGTTATCCGTCGTTTTAAGTTTTAATTTGTTTATCTCTTTGACAATTAAAATAAATAATAATGTTTTATTTGTTTATTTTTTATGTACTTACCAATTTAATAATACAGGCTTAATTTTCTATACAGGATCATCTCTACAGATCGTTCTACTCTGGTATTTGTTTTTTTAAATATTCATCTGAAAAATTTCTTTATCTTTAACATAACAAAAATAGATAAAATTAAATAAAAGTGATAATTTGATGAAATAGAAATAATTGTGAAATTATTGAAATTTCTGTGTAATTGTATCTTTCTAAAATATTATAAATTCCGAACAGAAAAAATGAACAAAAAAAGAAAGAAATAATAAATAAAAAAAAAAATAAAAATTTATTACTGTTTAATAATTCATAAATACTTTCTTTCTTTCTTTATGAATAATATATTACGTATTTATTTAATTTTATTTAAATGTAGAAGTAGTATCAACAAAATCTTCGATTAAAAAAAAAAATTGAGAAACAATTTTAATCAAATCTTTAGAAATAATTTGAACAACTTTTATGAAATAACGTTGATGATTAATTGCTTTAACATTAAAAAAAAACAAAAAAACAATTTTTTAATGTATCTAAACAAGTACCAATCTCTTTTTTAAATTTATTGAATGCATTTTCCTAACTAGACAGGCTTTAATTATTCCTACTTTTTAAAATATTTAAATAATTCTAACATTTGTAGTACTTAAATATATAAGCTTGTTAAAACTTTTTATACGTACATTTATACTTCAGTTTCTATATCTATTTACGTAACTTAAATATCTGCAAGAGATCATTTACAGCTGATATTACTATATCTTCCTTGAGTACGAATGCCTTTTAATCTGTTTAAGTAATTTCCTTTATAATTTACTAAAACGATAAGATTTCTAATAACGTTTTTATTAAAGAAAAATTATGTTTAATATTGCTTTAATACTTCTACAGATTATAGCAAACTGATTATAAGCTTATTATTCTAAAATTCTAAAAACGTTATCTACTTCGATAAACCCAAATTACATTTTTTCAAGTCCTCTAGTAATAGTTAAACACCCCACTTTTCTTTATCTTCACAAGTAATCTGTTTAATAACTTTGAGAGCAAAATTGAGGTATTCATCCTTTAAACAATTTTAATTTTTTACTTTCTTGTACAATTCAACGAAAATATACATCTTGATTATCGCTGAATCCATTTTGACTAGTTTCGGCATGACGTCTGCACGTACGTATCTCGCATAACTCAAAAAGCGATTAGCCATAGAATGTTGAAAATTTTAATTTAGGACTGTTGTAACATCTAGTTGTGCACCTTCCCTTTTGATTGCAACTGACTGGACCAAAAATGCTCAAAATCAAAAACAAAATTTAGATTTTGGACATTTTCTTAACTGCAGTAATAAGCACTTATTGAGAGCTTTTCAACGATATATCATAAGTGGTACTTACTTTCATTGGTTCCAGAGATATAGCCAAATGAAATTTTAATTAATGAAATATTTGTAAAAGGGGAAGGCACACCGGTTCGAATCAGATTCATCTTTTCTTTTTTTTTTAATTTAAATAAATTGATTTATCAATAATAAAAAAAAAAAATACGATGAATAATATTTAAATAATAGCAATAAAAAAAATAATTATGAAAAAATATCAGAAGTTATTAATGAAATAAAATTTTATGTACTTTTCATTTAGAAAAAAAAGGTGTATATGTAATTTAATAGGCGAACAAGGAAGTCATGTGATATCCATATTAGATTTATTTTGAATGCTAAACAATTTTCAGTATATTAAAAACTTTAATATTGAATACTAATAGCGCCAAAACGAAAATAATAAAACAGTTTTTTTATTTTTATTTCTTTGTTTGCAATTATTGATATATTTGTTTTTAATTTTAATTTAATTGAAATCCTTTTACCAGGAAAATTGTAAACCGAAAACATGTTATTAATCTTTTCTGGAATTTAAATAAAGTTTTAACACGACATCCAATGAAAATAATGAAAAATATGGAGAAATTTTAACCAATAAAATGCTGGAAAATTACTGTTATATTCATCTGATTATATACTTCTTTTGAAAAAATAAATAAATACATAATCTTTTTTTTTTTTATCACTAAAATTTAAAAATATAATTAAATAAATTTTAACTTGTCTTATTTAAAAAATTAAATTATTAAGATATTTTTAGAATTTTTTGATAAAATAATATAATTTTTTTAAAACAACACAATATTTATTCATTAGTAAATGATATACGTACATAAAACTCCTTCCTATCTGACAAAAAATTGATGTGAATACCACATGACTTTCTTTTACGCCTATTAAATTACATACACATATTTTTTTTAATGAAAACTACATAAAATTTTATTTCATTAACTTCTGAATTTTTTATTATTTTTATTGTTATTATTGAATTATTATTTATTGTATTTTTTTTATAATCAGAGGTTAATAATTATTAATAAATCAATATATTTAATTTAAAAAAGTTGTTAAAAAAAGACAAAAGGAGATGATGTCTGATTTGAACCGATAAGCCCTCCTCTTCTAAAATCCAAATTTCATTAATTAAACTTTTATTTGGCTGTAACTCTGGAACCAATGAAAATAAGTATCACTTATAATAAATCGTTGAAAATCTCTCAATGAAGAATTATTACTTCAATTAAGAAACAGTCCAAAATCCAATTTTTTTTTATATTATGGACTTATTTTACCACTTTTGGTCAAGTCGATTGCAATCAAAAGGGAAGGTGCACAACTGTTACACCAGTCGTAAATCCAAAATTTCAACATCCTACGGCTAATACTTTTTGAGTTATGCGAAATTTATATGTACGTACAGACGTCACGCCGAAACTAGTCAAAATGGATTCAGGGATAGTCAAAACGGATATTTCTGTTGAAATTTTATAACCGAAATTTTTCGCGATCGCAATACTCGATAATTAAATATTTGTAGAAATTTTATTTTAGTAGTTTGAGAGGGAGGTTAATCGCTCTCTTAACACACTGTCGATTAGATTTTACTTAATATTAAATTTTCCAGTCTGATAAACTCCAATTTAAAAAAAAACATAATTCCAATTCGATATTGAAATAATTTAAAAATATATTCTCGTTTTGCTGTAGACAAAAATTTTAAATCGAATTTTACTGACGAAACCATAATCAAATAATATGTTACAATACCACTTGAGAGAAGGCCATCCAATGAGCCGACCCTACTAAAACAAACAGTTTTAAAAGATTATAATAATAGTAAACGTCCATATTAATAAACATACTTATAATAAGAACTAATAACCAGTTAACACTCATTATGTCGTAAGCACTATCGTCACTGGGTTCTAGAACCTATCCAATGTATGGACCACACGTGTCCAACACATTCAGTTTTCACGCGATGTTTTTTATCAAACAGAAGATACTCACGAACAAATGAACACAGGTAGATAAACGAACAAATTAAATATTAAGACATAAACAAAAGGCTAATAAAATAAGTGAATTATAGGTAAATGCAAAGCAGGAATATGACAAACAGTGTTAGCATTAAAACAACAGTAAATAAGTGGAAAAAATGGAAACAAAAAGTAGTAGCAGAAACAGGTAAATTTGCAAGGTGCAAAACTACCGAAAAACGTGAAAATAGAGTATCTTCAATGAAGATCCAGCACGTGAACAACTTTCAGTTGTCTAATGTCATCACGAGTGAAGCAGGTTCAAAGGAAAGGAATTCTAAGGTGTCTACTTAGAATAACTTTATAAATACATATATTTTTTAACGGGATTTTATGATTTTTTTATTTTTTTATTAGTCAGTGTTACCATTGTCAATGATATTTCTGACACTCTTTTTGGAAAAAACCACGATTAAGTAAAATATATTTATGAAATCCCAACTTCTTAATTCTTCAACCAGTTTTATATTCATAATATTTATAGGAATCATTCTTAATATGCAAGCTATTTCATCGAATGTTATAACTGCAGCTAAAACCATAGTGAGGAAAAACACTAGAAATTGTCAAAACACATTAACATAAAACACTTGCAACAAAACAATTAAAGCTACAAAAATAATATTAATTTTTTTTTATACAATTAAATGTTTAAAATCTGTTCCCTCGGTAAAATGAATAGATAAGTTGATAAATATCTGTAATTGACTTAACAACAATTAACTCCTTTATATTCCGTTTTATTCTGGCATTGGACACTTTTGAAACAGCTGATGATTAATGAGGAAATGAATTTTTTTGTAACACGAGAAAAAATGCCATGCCTGACCGGGACTCTAACCCAGAACGTTTGGATAAATGACAGACTCCATTCAACCACTGAGATAAATAATCGTAGTTTTTATTTAAAGAATAACTTTTACAGTTTCAATTAAAAACATAAAAATTGTATATTTTTTTTAGATTTCAAAATTAGTAAAATAAAGTTAATTTACACAGATACAAGTTCATTTAATTATCTTTATAGTTAATATACATCATAATTATTTGATCGCAACAAAATATTTTCAAACTGTAATAACTTAGGTAAACAAATTATTCTAAATTTATTTAATTTAAACTTTATACTATTAAGGTACACAAATAACCAAGGATAAACGGAATAATGTAGAAACAGAAAAAACAGACTACCACAAGTAAGGAAAGTTTTTTTGCAAAAATAAATTTGCTATATAATATTATACATGTGGATTTAAGAATTGGAAATATATTTTCACAAATATTTTTTTAGAAATTTAATGCAATATGATGCTGAAATTTGGACTGAAATAAAAGAATGGCCTTTTGAATAATGGTATTTACAACATTACCTGAGTTGAAGTACAAAATAAAACTTTTTTTTAAACGAATAGGGATTGGTAAAAAATCAGTGTCAGTTCTCTGCTAAGGAACTATATTTCTAAGCCATGTATTAAAAAATCCATGTTCTATTAATTAGTTAATGGAGAAATTTATAAAAATTAAGAAAATTTTAGAAGAAGAAAAATATAAGAATGTATGAACGTTGAAGAAATTATCTCGAGGTTAAAAGAATGATCGAAAAAAAACATCAAACCGTTTAAGTTAATGACGACTACAATGAAAAATATTCAAATCCCCCTTATGCAGAAACTAATAAAATGACTGTCTTCAGATTCCTAGCTAATTTTCAAGCATCAGGAGAAAATTTATAAAAAGGGTTAATTATATTTCCACCGAAGATCAGTAGGTAGAGGAACAAACTAATATGATGGAACACCCCGGGTACGAGGCTCAAGTTAAATTGCACTTTTCATCTCTTTGAATATAACATATAAATCTTTCTCATAAAAAAGGATGGTGCGTGGGTTTGTTTATTGTATGTGCTCACATTTTTACTTGTACGAATTAAAAGGAAGTATTGCGATCGCGAAAAATTTCGGTTTTCAGATTTCAACGGAAATATCCATTTTGACCATCCCTAAATCCATTTTGATAAGTTTCGGCTTGACGTCTGCACGTACGTACATATGTACTTGTTTCGTATAACTCAAAACCGATTAGCTGTAGGATGTTCAAATTTTGTATTTAGGACTGTTGTATTATCTAGTTGTGCATCTCCCCTTTTGACTGCAATCTACTGAACCAAAAGTGTCCAAAAAAGCCCAAAATCCAACTTTTTGGATTTTGGACTTTTTCTTAACTGCAGTAATAAGCTCTCATTAAGATTTTCTCAACGATATATTTATTATAAGTGGTACTTATTTTCATTAGTTCCAGAGTTATAGCCAAACAAAATTTTAATTAATGAAATATTAGATCTTAGGATCTAAGGGGAAGGCACATCGGTTTGAATTAGATATCTCCTTTTTTTAACTTTTTTTAAAATTTAATTATATTGATTTATTAATCTCTTATTATTATTATTATTATTATTGTTATTATTATTATTATTATTTATTAAAAATTATTATTGGTAAAAACATTTTTTGCGATAAATAATAATTCAATAATGACAAAAAATATATATATCAGAAGTTATTAATGAAATAAAATTTTATGTAGTTTCTATTTTAAAAAAAGTGTGTATATACAATTTAATAGGCGTATAAGGACGTCATGCGGTGTCCACATCAGATTTTTATTTTAGCTGCTGTTAGCGCAGAGCGGACCAATGATAATGCGCCGGGCGGCTGCGCACAACATACGAATGATTCATTCCATTCGTTTGAACGATTTATACTTCTTGATACGAATGATTTATTTAACATTATATTTACGTTTTTGGGATTAAAAAAGAAAACATTGGGGTTAGAGCTGTGTTAAAAAATCACAACTTAAGAAACAGCTAAAAATGTTCAGGATTTTGAAGCTTTTCGTTGTTGTTAGTATGCTAAATTCATGAACGTTATTTAGTTACAATTGGCAAAAGCATTTTAAAAAATCACCTGGCAATTATATATGTGAAATAAAAACAAGCAAAGATTTAAGCAATAAATTCTCTATAAAAGTAAATGTAATAAATTTAAGCAAGATCCATTGAAATGAATACAAAAATTATACGTGATATGTAAAAAAAAAAAAAAAAAAACAATCGATAACATGAAACAGATTAATAACATATATATATTTTCAATCCTTTGTATGTAACTGAAAAAAAATTACTAGAAGCCAAACAGAGTGGTATTCTTTTAAAGTAGGAAAATCTTTAAATAAAAATTTAATATTTTTCAACTTAAAAACGAATTATACATTTACAATATTCTTAAAAGAAGCACAATTCGTATGGTTGAACAAGATAAAAAGTATTAATAAACCGCAAGAAAAATGATTTATATCTCCTTTTTTTATAGACTGCTTGTTATAAACCAACGTATTTTTAATGGAAAACTTTATGAAGATATAAATTATATTGATTTTATTCGGAATTTTATATAAGATAATAAAATTAGATACATAATTTATATATTTGTATAAATAATAAAAAATAATTTAATAGGCCTAATTTTATTACGATTATTATACCTATTTTTCTACAATTGAATAAAAAAATCATATAATTTTATTCTACCCTGTTATATTACTTATATTATGTGTAGACAGGATTATTGCTTAATTCTCATAAAAAAAAAAAAAACTGGATATGTTATGTTTGGACACGCGCACGTATATCAACGTTTGTAAACAAGTTGTAAAGGCAGTTTACAACCATGAAAAAACTTACGCTGTAATACATAAATCACTATTATTGAAGACAGCACCGAATTACAACACTGAAATATTTACGAGATTAAACAATTATTTAACAGTTTTATTACAATAATAATAGTAATTTAAATTATCTATATTTATTTAATTTTTATATAAACAGGAAAGAAATCGTAAAATACATATCAACAACCACAGACATGTCTAATATACCTGTTTCCATATGAACAATAAAATTAAACGACAAAAGAATTAAAGAGTAAATATATAGGTGACCGATACATTATATAATTTAATGATGGAATCAAGTAATAAAAATTCTCATAATATAAAGATTTAGCTTATCTCTAAAACCATAATTAAACATATGAAGAAAATAAGAAAGAAAAATAATAAAAGTTACCAAAAAATGTTTAATAGAGTATAAATTTATTTTGAAAATTGATTATTCCTATAAAAGGATATCTCTTTTGTACGAGCTTTTTTCTGGGCGCACAACGAAGTGTCGTTATCAGTACCCGGACACAATTTTTAATTGTTTATCATAAGCAATTAAAATTTAACTAAAAGTAATAAGTACCTTAAATTTGCTGATATGGCCAGTTAAAATTGATTAGAAATCTATAAAACATAATATCATTAATATCGATAGTTATGAAGTAAGATAATATCACCCCATAATTATTTAAAATTTTTAATAAGAATTAAATTGGTTGAATTTGCCAAAAGATATCCTTAAGAAAATATTAAAAATATTTTTACCGCAGGGATTTTATTGTTGTAGAAAAAGAGAGAGAAGAAACTGATTTAAATAATACCTAAATATTGTAAAATCGTCTACGTAAATAATTATATTATACTCGTATGAATATCCGAAGTCTTCTATGCAGCGTTTTGGATGCGGAAGCCATCGGTAGCCACGTTACTTGTTCGTGACGTGAATCTTTTTACAGATTAAGGCCGACCATATCTGAGACATATAGTTAATTGAAACCCAACCAACAAAGAAAACTGTATCCACAGTCTCAACTACGAAATCGGTTGATTTGTGAACCGGGTAAAACCTACCCGGTAAACCTGCCGGGTTGGTTTAACCTGGCAGGTTTAGAAATAATACAATCTTCAGTTTAAAAATTATTCCGATATTTAATCTGTAATTGTGCCAGAACCGTAATTTGTTGTATTTGATTTAATTTTAATTACATATCATTTCTTAATATAAAATTGATGTAGCCATTCTGGAGCATAACAAAGCCAGCCTTACCAAAAAAGTAAGGACTGAAGTGGCCTTCTTACCACATATTGTTACCACATATATGCTTAATTTAATATCGGCGGGCGATAACGGTAGCAAAGATGTGAGCGTGGCCAAGTATACGGACGCGCTGATACATCACTCGCGCAGTTCTCCCACCATAGAGCGCTGCAACCCCACCACTCTCAGGCACCAATAAAAGAGCGTTCATCACAAGAGTGAACCCAATTCATAGTCGACCACCACCTGAAGAAGAAGTTGGAAGAAGAAGAAGTTCATTGGTCGGCTCAACGTAGGACCTCCCGGCAGATGCCAACATCCCCACCGGAGCAGCAGGCCTCCCCGGCTCGCCGAGGGATCCGCCTGGACCCGGACACTATATTCCCGTTCCAGCTCCAGCTCGCCGGGCTCAGCAGTAAGAGCCGGCCCAGCGTGGGACCGCTGGGGAGAACCGCCGCGCCGGCGAACGACGACCGACGCCGACTCGACACTGCGGAGCACTGGAGGCCACCACTGCCACGCTGTGCTGGAGACCCAACTGCCGCTGAGGGAAAGCCCGGTCGGACTTCACTGGACGAACCGCAACTCCCCGACTTCGCCGGAGACCAGCTTTCGGAAACAACAGCTCTTCTCAGAGATAACGCTAAAAAACGGCCCTTTTCAGAGCCGCCACAAGGTTATGAATTACGTTCCGTCGAAGCCATTCGGCGACAATATATATACGTATTATTTAACCCACCGGGTTGGTCTAGTGGCGAATGCGTCTTTACAAATCAGCTGATTTCAATGTTTAAATCCCAGTAAAGGCAATTACTTTTATACGGATTTGAATATTAGATCGTGGATACCGGTGTTCTTTTGCGGTTGGATTTCAATCAATCACACATCTCTTAAATGGTCGACCTGAGACTGTACAAGAAGATTATACTGCACCTACACTCATACATATCATCCACTCATTCTCTGCAATAATACCTGACGGTGATTCCCAGAGACTAAAGAGGAAAACAAGTATTATTTAGCCTTAAAAGTGATAATAATCTCATTGAGGGATTGGCTATGTAATAAACATCATTACTATCAGAGAAAGGAATTAGACTGGCGTCTCTTGTACCTCAAATTAGTATTCGATGGATGTACAGTTACATGTCTCAAAGGAATAAGAAAATAATTAGGCAAATCATTTAACTTTATTACTGTCAGAAATAAAGAATTTACTACCGGCTAGCAAAGTAACTTCCACTGGAAAAATAAAAAACCAAATAATCGAAATCGGTCAGTTTGGTAAAAAAATATACATAAATGAAATAGAAATAAATAATATCTATGAAAGGATTTGAAAATCAGATTCTTTTATTGTAAAAGTTCATTATAAAATAAAATTTATAGCTGAATGAAATTCCACTTTGTTGTTTGAATTCGCAAAAAAGAGAATAAATTATTTAATTATTTAACAAAAAATGTTTCAATATTGCTTTCCAGGAATATTTTATAAACTATCCTTTAAGATACAAAATAAATAATAAAAAAGTCATACAATTTTAATATAAATGCAAAATATTAGAAATATGACGTAATTCACCTAAGCTTTTTTTATACTATGCTAGTTTTACTTTGAAATCTAATTAAATATTAAAATAATAAGTCTAGTATTGATTAAAAACGGCTTGGTCTTTAAATATTTATCAAAGTCTACATGAGCTTATAAATAAACCAAGTCAGGGTATACATATATAAAAGTGTATGTAAAAACAAAATAAATATTTATATATAATTTTTTAAAGACATAAATAAAGAAAATGAGTAGGCATAATAAAATAAAATAAATAATTTATAAAAAATGGAAGTGATCGTTTGATTTGTTTTTTTATTAATTATTTCATCAGATAACTTTTGTAATTCATTTCTAAGATTAACTGAATAATGAATGATTTGTTAACAAAATTTTATGTGATAAAAAATACATAATTTTGTTTTTTATATTGTTTGATAAATTAAATGCAAATTTTTATCATAAAAGTTAATAAAAAAAGTTTTTTTTTTAAATAAATAATTATATATTATTACGTCATGGGAAACTACAGTACTTCACTAAATAAATTAATTCCTTCCGTGCTGTTTTTAAACACAAATCGAAATGTTTTATTCAACATTAAAAGAACGTACAACTACTGCAAAATCTGAATTTTTTTTTTAATATTATTTAGTATCCTAATTCTTTTAAAACTTTCATTTTATTATCTTTTATTATTATTATTATTATTGTTACCATTCCGCCAATTTCCGTGGTGGAAAGGCAGCGTCTCGGCCTTTCAACCAGAGGTCACGCTTCGAATCCCGGTCAGGTATAAAGATTCATACCCTACAAATTTTCATTTTCATATTCCCACACCCACGCTTCTTTGTAGGCTTTTATGGTGAATTTGCTTATAATTCAACAGTCGAGAAAACCACTGTGTTTAAAGAGAATATTTCTAACTAATCTATATTTTTACTCATTCATTTTTATTACATTATCTGGGTGACGAAATTACTAAGTAATTTAGTATCAGTGTAGTTCTTAAAATAGAATTACTTTGACTTCTATGGGAAAAAAGATGAATGAAGAAACCGGTTAGGTTTAGAAAAATTCAGAGTACAGGTTTAACCATAAATAAGTAATAATTGACATTCATAATTTATTTACCAATATATTTAAAATTTATTTTATTACAAAAATCTATTTTAAGACCGAATTCAATATAATCTCGGGAAAAAAATTTTATTTAATACAATATTAATCAAAAAAAAACCTATTATTAAAAATTATTCGTCATAATATATGTTTATTCCTCTTGATATAGTAAATTTTAATTATTTTAACAGTACTTAAATTACTATTACTATATTGTAACTAAAAGTTCTATGTTTCTATTTTTGATTGGAATTTTTATATAAAGTAGTTTCATCATCATTAAGGATGATGCAATAATAAACGGAAGAAAACTAGGATAAGAAATTAATAAATTTCCAATTTCTTCAAAGATTATAATTTCAAATAAAAAAAAGTACTTTAATTTCATTATGTTGGCAGTATCATTCAAACTTTGTACCCGAGGTCAGAAATATTTAAATTTTTTTCGTAACCGGTAGTTGACAATTAGCTATCGGAGTCATAAATTTAATGACGCAAACGCGTATACTCAAATGCATATTTTCTTAATTGATTGAAATATATTAATTAATAGATGCTAAATAATTCATACAAACAAATCTATATCATAATTAATTTCAAATAATTTTTTTTATATAAATGACGTTTAAAAAAATATTTATTTTTTAAATACACGCTACAAGTTAAAGTACTTTGTCTTTACTACCAATGAATTAGTAATTTATATAACAGCAAAAGAATTTGTATATTTATTAATGAAAATTAAAAAAAAACTTGTCTGGCGGCTAAAGTTGTGTGTGTAGACATGTAACTAAATTTAAAATATTTATCATTTTATATAAATAAAATATTTTTTCGTTTATTTAATTCAACGATTATGGCGCGCACATATCATATTTAATTCGCGCAGGTGTAGCGGTATTATGGGCGACCGTAGGCACTAACTAAACTAATCTAATTTCACAACTTAAATAGAACGAATTTCGCTTGTACGGTTGGCAGACTGTTGTAGCCGCGAGGCTTAACTCACCAAATACTGACTCAATCGGGCGATCAAGTTCAAAACCCAGCCAGACCGAGTTAGATTTTTACACCTTAAATATCTTTCATTTATTTAATTCTAACGCTTGTGACGTCACAACAGCATACACAACAACAGCTATTGTAGTCGTCATAGCTGACTATTACAACAGCATATTTTTAGGTGGGGTTGCAATTTTGCAAAAAATAATTTTTAATTGTTAACAAATGTGCCTTAATTAGGCGAAATCTCAGGATACTGAGGGTGACCTTGCTCTACAGCCTTGACCTTTTAAATTGAAAATTTAATGGCATCAATGCCGCATATATAAAAGTAATCTGACCAAGTTTGGTCAAAATGGTGTAGTAGTTATAGAGATATAAGGTGATTTAGAGGCCAACCCGAACATACATACGTACGAATGTTACCACTCAGAAAATTTCCATCCGGTTTTTTTGGGTTCCTTAGGTGTAAAAACGTCAAGATCCGGTGAAAACCGCATATACCGAAATTGTACCGATTACAATACTTTCCCTTCCAGAGCTATAGCGCTATCTAGATGGGAAAGTAAAAATTTCTTCAAATTTTTATTCTTTCTTAAATATATAGAATATTTAGATTTATTTGTCTAAAATAAATCCCCAGGAAGTAAACAAAAAAATACATTTTAGCAAGAAGCAGGAAAGAACCAACGTTTAAAATTTCATAAAAGGTTTTTTAAAAGTAATATAAAATTTTATTTCCGTTAATTTTATGTAAATTGTAATGTTTTAATGTGTGTATCCAAATCAATTAATTCATAGAAAACAGCTTTGCTGAAAAGGACGTTGATTTCCTTCACTTCCTATTCAAAATAAATATAAAAACTTCCAACCTAGAAATTATCTCTGTTGAAATTTTATTATTATTAACCAAAAATAAACTGGGTTTAACTTTCTGTCCTAATACACTTTTTTTTTAATTTAGATCCATCATGAATAAAAAATACTAAAAATTATTTATCGTCAAAAGGAAACGAATCACTGGTAAACATTTTAAATGAAGACGCAACTGACGACAGATAAAAACTGTGACGCGTCCTGGAAGGTAGCCATAACAGAAGTGGATGAAGAACTTCTACACACCTCTCCTTTAAAACTTACAAGTTAAATAAAATAAACCAGCAATTGCGACTCCTCCGGAGTAGGGGTCGCATTGCTCCCTCCTGATAGTTAGTGCCCCGTTGTGGCGTATTCCTGCTAGCCTATGAAGCGTTAGCACCGAAAGGACTTCAGTGGACAGTCTGAAGGGGAATTACGTCGGGAGGACAGGCTTCATAAGCCTAGCCTTCCGCGGTCGGCCCATAAAATGGGTTCGATAACGCTGGTTCAACAACGGATTGGAATGCAACTAAATCAGTCTTAAATTCACTAAAATAATAATACACAAAACTTGAAAAATTAAACCCGCCATTTAAAAATAAAACTTTAAAAAAAACACGCCCGATTAGAATCATCCAGCAGCAAGGTACTCTGTCCAGGTTCTGCGATAAGTAGGGAGAAATAAACTCCCGCCAACTTTGCATTCCATTACAAAAATTGTGAAAATTTGTTTGTTTGTTTTAAATGATTTCACTGAAGCTCATTTTGTTACTAATGCATAATCCTACCCTACTAAACGGCGTTTGTATATGTGTCAATGCCAGCGTCCCCCTTAGCTTATTACCGGAATGTACCGATCACTAGCGGAAAATCCCGATTCGTTAGTACATGTCTCGTGGTGGTCAGGTGTATACATTTTATATTATTATATATCTATCGATATATAAATCGAAGTTTTGGAAAAATTTAGTACTTCTTAACCGGTTCCGAATTTTCGGATGAAAATCGCAAATAACTGAAAACGGTCGGTCCTAGCGGTTTGAAAAATTTTTCGATCCCCCTGCGTCGTAGACCCATCCGCTCCCAGTGATACTTGTCAGATGATAATATTTTGAAGTGCCTCCGGGGCGCCGTTCGGAAAATTAGGAGGGGCTGCGATGGGGTGACACCGAAATATCTCGGCAACCGCTCGTTCAATTTTCACCATTCAAATGGCGTATGTATCATCAGGTCGAGCACTAACTGTTTAACACATAAGATACACTCTTGATTGACCGGATCTTGGTTATCCGGAAATTAAATCGTTTAGGCCTATGTTTTGATTGCACTCACCCACCGTAAAACGTACCGATCCGATCTTTCGCTAAATGCGCTCAAATCTGTGCGCTAGCGCAGCTGTAAAGTTTAAACTTATGAAGACTAAAAATTAGAAAATAAAAAACATAAAAAAATTTAAAAACCGTTCTATTAAATGCACTAAAAAGTAGAAAATAAGAAATATGTTAAAATAATTTTAAAATACCACTCTTAAATTAAACGCACTAAAATGTAAAAAATAATTTTAGGACGTTATCTGAGAATTGATTTGACAACAAGCTTTGATGGTTATAAAGATCATGCGAAAGTCATAAGCTTCAAATTTGATGGTTTTGCCAATTTTTTTATATGCGTGATGAATCGCCTTAATAGTAGGGTGCTGCCCCACTCCTTGGGCCATTCATGACAAAACATCTTTAGGCCACTCAAATGGCAAAAACATCAAATTTTTAATTTGAAGCTGTGACTTTCACATAAACTTACATATTACCATCAAAGCTTGTTGTTAAATTCATCTCAAGGTAATCCATATTTCATACTTTTCTTACTTCTCGTATCCTTTCTGATCTAATTGCCTAAAAAACATGATTTTCATATTTCTGGAGTACGTCTTGTCTTGATGGTTATAAAGATCATGCGAAAGTCATAAGCTTCAAATTTGATGGTTTTACCAATTTTTTTATATGCGTGATGAATCGCCTAAATAGTAGGGTGCTGCCCCACTCCTTGGGCCATTCATGACAAAACATCTTTAGGCCACTCAAATGGCAAAAACATCAAATTTTTAATTTGAAGCTATGACTTTCACATAAACTTACATATTACCATCAAAGCTTGTTGTTAAATTCATCTCAAGGTAATCCATATTTCATACTTTTCTTACTTCTCGTATCCTTTCTGATCTAATTGTCTAAAAAACATGATTTTCATATTTCTGGAGTAAGTCTTGTCTTAAATAATATTAAATGAAGGTTAAATCCATTTTAAACATTTAATTTTGTCATAAAAAAAGCTGTATTTCAGAATCAGTCACACACAAAAAAGTACATATATGTAAATTTGTCCATGTATTTATGTGTATATGTGTCGATGCCGCACCCGCACATACAGAAATGTTTCATTCGATAATTATACTGTTATTTTAAGTAAAATTATAATTATCTTAATTAAATTTCAATAATCATAATATTAATAAAGCCGTAATAAAAATAATACAGCGATACAAAGTATTAAGACTTAATGCGGCATTCTATTTTAGCCAGAATAACACAGCTGTAGATTCGCTGGTAGGACTGAATTAGACCTTCCGTTTTTCTAATATGTTTATTTCCGATCCAGCTGCCGCTGCCGCTGTAAGCAACACCGCGGCTAGTCTCCCTCCCCTATATTCTCCATACTGCCCATTCTTTCTTTCTTTCAACTTGGATCCCATTCAAGCTACCCAACTAACTATTGTGAATTTAACTTAATAATGGGCATGGAAATACAAACTGCTCGTTTAGTTTTTATAACTGTATAGAATTACTTCAAAACGAGAGCGCGCGCACACACACATAGAAATTCGCAAGTACGTGTATTCAAACTATTCCAAATGCAAAGGTATATATAAAACATTTTAGAAAACTATTTGTAAAAGCAAAATAATTTAAATTTTAAAATGTTATTAGTGTTTTTAAACAGCCAAAAATAAGTATTTAAAATACTAAAATAAATCCTTTGAATATTTAAAACATTTTCCTTTAAGATTTTTTTTCTGCTTAATAAATAACAACGGTGTAGACTCTTTAGAAAAAATATTTACTAGTATTAAAATTATCAGTCGTAATTAATAATACTAAAATGTTCCTAGTTTGAAAAAAAAATTAATATTAAGCAGATTGCAACATCATAAACATGGTCTTTTATTTTAGTCACATTTTTCTTGATGGAACTGAAATGAGGACTTTAAGGGAAGCGTACAAAGAAAATATCAGGGTATATTATACGTTATCATGATAAAAATTGAGAAAATTAAATGAACAGCCAGGATAATAAACAGATAAAGAGAGAGAAGAGAGACGTTTGATTAATCGGAGAAAAATTATGAATAAAAAACCAATCAATTAAGAAAAATCATGGGAGGGAAATGGGTGATGATAATTTTGCACGAAGAATCAATAGAAGATGGGAATAAGAGAAAATAAAAAAAAAAATACAATTGTAGTGGATCTAATACAAAATGTTAGCTATTTTGATGAAAAATAAAAGTTTAATAGGAAATAGAAACTAACGGAGAGTTTATATTGCAAGGAAGTATCTTAGGGCAGATAATCATTTGATGATAATGAAGAAACAAGTAAAATTATGTTAACCACAGAAACCGAACTTGGTTCTTTTAGCTTTCAGTATCTTCAGTACTAGGCAAATCAAGAACAAAACATTATATAATATTACCAATATTTTCTTCAATTTAAATAAAATCCTGTGATAACAAATTTATAATTCTTTCCTAGCATCGGTTATTTATTCTAAAGTAATGGAATGACATACGAATGTTGTTAATCAACAACTCACGAAATAATACTAATGACCTTATTAAAAAATTTGAGGATCATATCTCACTTTTAAATGAAATAAGTTTAAATGAAGTGCAGCAAAAAATGTTTATATGTAACTTAATAGGCGTATAAGAAAGTCATATGATGTCCAAATCAGATTTTTTTTTTTTAAATCTAGATCAAATTATCCCAATAAAGATGCAGGAATTTTTCTAATAAAATCTTACACCGATAAATTAATTAAATTATTAATTCTGATATAATATAAAAAATGTTTTAAATTAAGTAATACTGTTAATGATACGTATAATGAAGTTTTCGATGGATTTCCGTAGCAAAAATTCATTTGGCGCTAATTAAGAAAAAAAGGAAAATAAAGTTTAAAAAAGTTATTATTTAATAAAATGATTATAAAAAAACCACTAGTACTTAATTTGAAGAACATGAAGAAGTATTACTAAGCTGGTTTTTAAGAAAAAAAAAAAGAAACCTTGTTGCAATCTTATACAGTCTAGTCTAAACTGTTGGAAGTAAATCCGATTAAGCCTACCGGAACATAACAGGCTGTTGATTTTGTTAAACTGCTTAGGTCTTCCCGTTGGTAACAAAGCCCTTGTCAAAGTAAATAATTTTACTGTTTAATATTCATAGTGGCAATGCAGATACAGTTATACCGAATATATCCGATTACCATAAAATGACAGGGCTTCCTTTTACATCCGTCCTTTAGTTCGTTGGTTCCTTTAACTTTGAAAAAAGGGAGGTGTCATCATTCCCCCTTTTCTTTGCATTTAATTTCAAAATAAACGTTTATATAATGTAAAATTACAATTTTTATTATAGGTAGTAAACGTTTAAAATGTTATTAGATAAAATAGAATTAAAAATATACTATAGCTAGCGCATTTAAAATGTAGCTAGCTATAGGCTATAAAAAAGCCATTTAAAAAGCAGCAGATAATATTTATCTCATATTTAATAAGGAATTGAATACTACATTTAACAACAGCAGAATCGTTCGTATTTTATTTTTAATATCTTTAAAAAATAGCCAATTTCCGGTACAAAAAACGAATAATTTTAAATTCTAATCATAATCATTCTAAATACAGAAACCGTAATATATTTTTTATTGCAACATTTTAACGAAATGAGTAATAAATAAAGATATAAAATATACAAGCGACTAGCCAATATCAATATCATTAAAAATTGAAATAGTTATTTTCTATATATTTATTAATACCTAGTAGTTAAAGACAAGTCAGCATGAAAAATGAAAATACCAAAACCGTATTCAAGTATAATTAGTATTCCACACCAGGTGTATTATGAAAAGTCACGATTATCTTTCTATACGAATTGAAACAAACGTTCTTTATTCATTATCATTACTTTTTATCAAAGGAACATCAATTTTTTTAATTTATTTTAAAACTATACGTAAAATTATGAATTATCCAGACCCTACCGTCGTTTCTATTGCACTGAAAACTGTACTGGACGTAATTTAACAACGGCTAGCAAAATGGAAGATGAAGGTTAATCTGGTTACATCTACGCATGTTATTTTGCAAATTTAACTTAATGGCATTTTCATCCCTTATGCTAACAGCGTACGACACCTAGGACTGCATCTGGATCGCCGTCTGACGTGGAAGAATCATGTCAGGAAGAAAAATATACAGCTTAACATTAAGTCCAGGGAGATTTACCGGTTGTTAAGCAGTGAATCACAACTATCATTACCTAACTAGCAATTAATATATTCAGAGCAGCCCTGCAACCGATTTCGACCTACGGAATCCAACAACAGAGTACGACAAGCAGTCAGTTGTAACATCGAAGTCGCACAGCGATTCTAAAACAAACTATTGAGAAATATAACATAAACACTGTGGTTTGTAAAAAAACTGAAATACACGGTTATCTAGGATTGCCAATCGTTCGAGAAGACATACGGTGATTCGGAATAAGATACAAAATAAGACTGAACAAACATGTGAACTGGCTCGCGGTTAACCTCCTGGATAACTGCGAGAATTTAAGCGCCTAAAGCGACTGCATATATTTTATCCGTAAGTTTTCTGAGAATGGAGATAAATTATCTATTTGAGATTCTTGATCTTCATTTCGTCTCGCCACTACTTTAGTAGGTTCTTTGATTTGTTTCACTGTTTGTTTAATTTTTTACTTTTTGTGCGATTGATAAAAATATTTTTTAATGTTTTCTTTGCTTTTAATGTTCTGAATTTTACCAATCAATGTTCCTTGGACTCATCTTTGTACGTAAATATTTATATTAACTATAATTATATATTATTTTCTGTATAAAATATGTATATATATGAATATCCATTTTTCATATGCAGTTTTTTGAGGAATTTAATATAAACCCATCTCTGCATGTCATTTTTTTGTATTCTAATTTACTTATGGTTCCGATAAATTGAAAAAGATTGGAAATTAAACATTCCGTCAAAAAAAAATTAAATGAAAATATTACCTCTAAATTTCTACGAGTTAATAATTGATAAACAATTATCGCAAGATACGTGTGTTAATACCGTATATGTTAAATAAGAATATAATCTATTTGCTTTAAAATTAATACAAATTAAAAAAGGTGGATGATAAAAATTAAGAAAAGTTCTAGTTTATCACGGTTATATTGTATCTCAGAATAATCCAGTATTGTTTTATGGGGTGCTTCATTTTTTTATCAAAAAAATTTTTTTTAAATTTAAAGTATTACATTTTTACGTTCCCGGTTGTACCTTTATTGCTGGAACAACTAAAAAGGGAAAATGTATAGATCGATCCAAAATTTCCATCTCTGTATTTTTGCGAATTTTTACCTTTCACAACCCCTTCAATCCAATAAGACCCGTGAGTTCACATATATATATTTTCGGAAGATGTATGTAGATATGTAAGTGCGTTGGCCTGTATTTTGGTTAATACCTGCAGACTAGCTCAACTAAATTCTTCAAAAATAGCTAAAAAAAATTTTTATGTTGGGACAATCACAAACTTAAAATGTAGCGAAAAATTAAAAAAACAGGAGGTATTTTCATCACTT
The DNA here is from genome assembly GCF_047948215.1 of Lycorma delicatula. Lineage (NCBI taxonomy): Eukaryota > Metazoa > Arthropoda > Insecta > Hemiptera > Fulgoridae > Lycorma > Lycorma delicatula. Next base: position 115,037,826 of record NC_134462.1, read on the forward strand.
TTAATTTTTTTACTTTTTTAAAAGTAAACTTTGTTACCTTCTTAAAAAATTTAACTTTAATATGACTAAAGCAGTAAAGTTATTTAAAATTTTTAAATTAACAGGATTTAGGGATGGATTATTCAACATTATTTTTATCGTTTTTACCCTATATCTCAAAAACACGTAAACTATTTCTTTTTGAATTTGGCACAAATATTCGAATACATGTATCCCAGGTTTAGTCAATATTTTCGAACCTATTGGTTAACAGCGCATTACGGTACCCATATAATTTTTATTTTCCTCCGGCAATAGGTGTATAACGTATCTCGAAAGGTGTTAGCCAAATTTAAGGGACTGATTCAGTACAAGGAAATATACAAAAAATTCATACGGACAAATGCCCTATCTTGCTTCTTTTTCCATCGGTCCGCCGTTTTATTTTTTCAAATACCTATCATATAACGGATTTAGATATCACACCTAATGAGGCCTTACCAAACATCTTTCCTCAACTCTGAGTTGAGATACGAGCGAACATAGGTTCTCCCTATATTATAACATTGCTGAAATTCTGGCAGCGAAGCGGCCAGGAGTGCAGCCCCCTAGTGTATACATATATTCTCAAAAACCCTTTTTACAAAATAAATAAATAAATAAGTTTGAATATTTTATCTTTAGAAATAAAAAAGCGGTCATTTAAGACTTTCTAATCATTAATATCTCCGTAAATGTTAATTTTTTTTATCGAATTATGTTATACTTTGATAACAATATTGTGTGACCCTGTCGATAATTACGTAAGCAACAAGTTAATAAAATCTTATTTCCTCTACTGTGCAAGGAGAAAGTCACAAATATTTTAAATAAGATTCCTGACGGAAGCTTTAAAATTATGCCTTTTTTACGGGTAAAGATTGAAACCAAAAGACTTTAAAATAAACAGATAGATAAATGATTGCTAAAATATCAAAAAAGCTGCAAATTCTTTTTAAATTTTGTCTCTTCTAATTGGATTTCTTTAACTATAAAATGAGGATAACGTATTTAGTTTTTACTAGGAATATATAATTTTGCAAATAATGCGGAAAAATAAAAGTTAATTTTTATTTAAATTTGTATATTAGATTAAGACAAATTTTTATTAATAGAATTTTAGTATAGATGTAACGGATTTTACAGTTTTTTAAAAATTAGTGACATATTAACAATAAAAATATTTTACTCGATTATATTTAATTATTAAACAGTAAAAAATAAATTAATAATAAAAAAATTATTATTATTAAAAAAATATTTATACATAATTTTTATAAAATTATGCTGAATGAAAATATTTTATTTATTTTTTATTTTTCGCTTGATAAATTAATTTACCACAGAAAGCTTATTTGTGGGAATATGGGAATGCAGTTTTGTTGAGTATGAAAAATGCTATGTCTGACCAATATTCAAACCGAGGATCCCCAGATGAAAGGCCAAAACGCTACTACTCCGCCACAGAAATTAAAGGAGTGATAGTGTTAATATACTATTACCCATAATATTTAAATAATTCTTACATTAAATAAAATGTAAAAACTCTTTAAAAATAATTCAAACTTTTTTAATAAAAAATTATATCTTCGCTCTTAAATTTGTAATTTTATTTTTGAATTCAATATTTAATAACAACTGGGAGTAAGATGTTTTTTTCTAAAATCTGATAGAATTTCATGCGAGTGCAAAAATCTAAAAACCATAATGTTTTTTTTAATAATTTATAGATGACCCATATGTTTTTGTTTTATTTTTCCTTTGAAGTCCATTCATAGTTCTATTATAAATAAAAAATGTTCATAGATCACAAAATTGTGTTAGGAGAAGACCAATTTGGTTTCAGGAAAAATATAGGGACAAGGGAAGCAATTTTAGGCCTCAGATTAATAGTAGAAGGAAGATTAAAGAAAAACAAACCAACATACTTGGCGTTTATAGACCTAGAAAAGGCTTTCGATAACGTAGACTGGAATAAAATGTTCAGCATTATAAAAATATTAGGGTTCAAATACAGAGATAGAACAATTGCTAACATGTACAGGAACCAAACAGCAACAATAACAATTGAAGAACATAAGAAAGAAACCCTAATAAGAAAGGGAGTCCGACAAGGATGTTCCCTATCTCCGTTACTTTTTAATCTTTACATGGAACTAGCAGTTAATGATGTTAAAGAATAATTTAGATTCGGAGTAACAGTACAAGGTGAAAAGATAAAGATGCTACGATTTGCTGATGATATAGTAATTCTAGCCGAGAGTAAAAAGGATTTAGAAGAACCAATGAACGGCATAGATGAAGTCCTACGCAAGAACTATCGCATGAAAATAAATAAGAACAAAACAAAAGTAATGAAATGTAGTAGAAATAACAAAGATGGACCGCTGAATGTGAAAATAGGAGGAGAAAAGATTAGAGAGGTAGAAGAATTTTGTTATTTGGGAATTAAAATTACTAAAGATGGACGAAGCAGGAGCGATATAAAATGCCGAATAGCACAAGCTAAACGAGCCTTCAGTAAGAAATATAATTTGTTTACATCAAAAATTAATTTAAATGTCAGGAAAAGATTTTTGAAAGTGTATGTTTGGAGTGTCGCTTTATATGGAAGTGAAACTTGGACGATCGGAGTATATGAGAAGAAAAGATTAGAAGCTTTTGAAATGTGGTGCTATAGGAGAATGTTAAAAATCAGATGGGTGGATAAAGTGACAAATGAAGAGGTATTGCGGCAAATAGATGAAGAAAGAAGCATTTGAAAAAATATAGTTAAAAGAAGAGGCAGACTTATAGGCCACATACTAAGGCATCCTGGAATAGTCGCTTTAATATTGGAAGGACAGGCAGAAGGGAAAAATTGTGTAGGCAGGCCACGTTTGGAGTATGTAAAACAAATTGTTGTGGATGTAGGATGTAGAGGGTATACTGAAATGAGACGACTAGCACTAGATAGGGAATCTTGGAGAGCTGCATCAAACCAGTCAAATGACTGAAGACAAAAAAAAAAAAGATCACAAAATTGTTATTTTTTAATTATTGTTTTATCATATTCCTTAGCTGAATGGTAACATAAATTTATAATTAAAATATTTCAACAGTTATTTATAATTTTAAATATGTTTTCAAATAATTTGATACTCTAAAAAATATTTTTGTTTTTTATTTAACATTCACGGTTTAAACTTGGTTATTTTTTCACTTAAATTATAGGCTAACTTACAGATTACAGATCTACTATAATATTTTTATCGTTTTTTACATAATACATGTTATTTTATTGCAGTGTTTACCAACATAAATTGTAAAAATGGAATTGACTTTTATTTCACTTGTGATATCTGTTATACGCGTACGATTCAATGGCTGACATAATTTTTTTTTCCTTTTATTTTATTGCCGCTAGTCGTAGTGATTACTTTTACGTTATCTTTTAGTTAATAAAATTCAGTTTATTTTTGTCGTATTAAAGAAATTCTTTTTTTTATCATTATGTTTTTATGAGTTTTAATTATATTGTAGTGTATAACCGTCATAAAAAAAAACTATTTTTATACCAGAGGTAATAAAATAAATCCCCTAAAATAACCTGTGGGATTATATTATTATCCTTTCCTTTTAATCCTTTTTAAGCTATCCGTTTTTTTCTGTAATAACAATCATTCACGTAGCCTGCGAATAGGGAAGCAGATTTTCAAAAATTATTTCATTAACTAAGGTGTAGCCTTAGTTAATTAAATGATTAGTGAAAATCAAAATGAAATGTTGGAGTATCTGATTCAATGAAGAAAACTAATGAATTAATTAAAAGAAATGAAGGAAACCAAATAATAATCTTGGCATAATATGTTATTGTTATTTAACAGAAAAAAAAATATTTCAAAGTAGCTGAGATTCATTTCAGATCACGTATAAACACTCAGTTACAGCAGTTAACAAACGTATGTGTTTAAGTTTCATTAAAGATACGCGTAAAAGGATTCAGCAGGTTGCTGACTCCTCCCACAAAAGTGACCCTTAACTAGGCAAAACTTTGATATAAATATTCCTGTAGGGGAACACAATAAAATAATTTTAGGATTTTAAATACTGTATTTCGTCAATAATAAATAATATTCGTTTAAATATTTAATATCTATTTAAAATCTATCTTTTAAACATTTTGGGGTAAATTTATACGTTTCATACGTCTTTGATCTGAAAGACTGAATAAAATAAGCAGATCCAATAATTGTATCTCTAACAATTTTTGAAAAAATTAATGTAAAATACAAAAAACTTTGTCCCACAAAACACAAATTTTTGATTTGAGATTACAGTTCTCTTAAGTAATACTAAACGATTCTTGATTTGGGTTTAAAATTATAATAAAATATTTTTCTACAGCACAATTCGGTCAATTTTTACTTCTTTGTACGAAATAAAGGAAGTATTGTTTGTAATCGTAAAAAACTTCGGTTTTCAGATTTCAACGGAAATATTCATTTTGACCATCCCTGAAACCAATTTGACTAGTTTAACTCAAAAACTATTAGCCGTAGTATATTGAAATTTGGGATTTAGAACTGTTGTAACATCTTGCTGTGCTCCTCCCCTTTTTAATTGAAATCGATTGAACCAAATTTTTTTTTTTTTAAAGTTAAATTTCTTCAACTTTTCATGTTCAATTCAGATGACTTTATATAAATTTTCTTAAAAATTAAATTTTCTATAATTTTTGTACAGAACTGTTTTTTTAACTGGCAATAATTTAACAAAGTTATTGTACATAAAATCTAAAAAAAATTTATTTTGCGTTAAGTTTTTGTGTTTTACAATGAATTTTTTCATCTGTTTAACATATCCTAAAATTTTTTCCGTTTGTTCTTGACACGCTGCGTGTAATATTTAGTATTGTTCTACAAACTTTTATCGATAACTTTGTAATACATTTTAAATAAATTAAATAACTTATACTGTAATAATAATAATAATAATAATAATTTGATAACAGATTTTCAGGTGATAACACTTTCAATATTTATTTTTAGGTCTTAAATAGGAGATATAAATTCAAAATAGGAGAAAAAATATAAATATATAAAAAAATAAATGAAAAAACATAAATATAAATTCTTAAATAGGGGTGTATAAATTCTTAAATATGAATTCTTAAAATATAATTTTCTTAATAAAGAAAATTCTTTATTACTTGTGTTGCTTCTTTTTGAAAATGAATGTTTTATATTCCGTATAATATTCACACTTTATCATAATTTGTTGAGATTTGTTTAGTATAATCACAATTATCTCCATTTACAAGTTTACTGTAAGAAATTTCTCTTATTTGTTCCTGAATAAAATCCAGTGTTGACAAAAAACCGTTCTACAACACAATTAATCGATTGACCAGACTTTAAATGCCTTATTACCTGTAAGTTCTGAACATCTGAAAATTAGAACTCCACATTTTTACCTTCGAATTTTGAATATGATACAAAAAAATTTAATCTTTGATTAAGCTTTAAGTATATGAAGCTGTGTTAGTTAATAAAGCTGAATGTAAAACAAAATTACTGACCATCGCATTGTGAAAGAACTATTTTACTAATTCACGAATTACTCTCTTTCTTGGGATATCTCCATTTGAAAATATTTCACTAACAATCTTAGAAAAAGTTATTTTAAACTATAAGGTTTATCACCTAACGCAATAAGTAAGGTTCAACCCAATTTTTCAATTAAATTTTCCCCCCGATAAGTCTCACGTACGATACAAAAGAAAAATAGAATTTGATGCTTAATTTTTTTTAAAACGTTAAAAAAAGTATCTATGGGTTATTAACAAAACTTTTGAAAATATTAAATTACTCAAAAAAAAATCTAATTAAGAAAATCGTATTTTCTTAATAACAATAATAATAATAATAGTATTCGTCAACATATCATGGAAGAAAAACAGCAAATAATTTTAAATTCTTTACTTAAAAAATTTGTTTATGTATTAGTTTCCTTAATGACTTCAATAAATACTAAATCTTTTACCTAATTTAATTAATCTTTACATTTATTATATATAATGTAAGAACCCTCTTGAAATACGAATAAAATTTATTTAAATAAAATGATTATTACCATAAAGTGAAATAATGAATACAAAAATAGGGTTTTGTATTTGTTGAACTCTTTTCAATTTTTTTATAATAAATAAAAGCTCTACGTATAATATGTAGTATATTAATTAATACAATTAAATTAAACTCGTTTATAAAACATTCTAATATAAAGTACGGGGGTAAAGGAGAAAACGTAAACGATAGGAAGTTGTACAAAATTAGGAGGAGGAGATAAAAAACTAGGAGAGGGAAAAAAGAGTCGTGTTGAAGAGAGAAATGATGGAATAAGAGGAAGCGAATAAGATTCTCTTTCGCTTTCATTTTTAAACGATGTACGCCCTCTTTTTCAGGAAAGTTTAGTTAGGTTGAGAGTTGAAAAGTGAGAAGGCTGACTCATTATAAAGTGTACTTAAAGTCGCATTCTGTTGGAACCCAGTGACGGTATAAATAATCTCAGGGAAAATGTGTAATTGCACTCACCAGCTGAATAGAGACAAACAGCTACTAAGCAAATTAAATTTTATGGCTGGCTAGGCACTAGGCTTGCTGGCAAGCAGAAGCACGATGGAGGATGAGGTATAGAGGTATAGGCGAGGCAGTCAGGCCGGCTTCACCTCTCCATCCGACATTTCAGTTCAGTTCCTGGATTAATTAGGACCAGTCGGTGACTTGACTAGCTTAAAAGTAATGTGAAAACTAACTCACCCGCGCCTTACTTGACTCGACTCTCTACTTAACTTTACTGTGAATAAAATTAGTCGAACCGGAAATCTTACAACATAAGTTCTTATTATTGGAACCGTTAAGAAACTAAGAAATATCATTATTTACAACGCTTTAATAACGACTTCGGCCAACATTTTAAATTGAAATTTATTAATTTATATAAACTAAAAGAAAATTTTAATTAGCTGATATAATGAAATATAGCCCAGAAACAGCGATTCAGTTACTTAGTACAGGACGATCTAAATTTGATTATTGTAATTTGCGTCATTAAAACAACACAGCCCTCAATTTAAATTTATTTTTAAACATACATTTTAAATTTTGATACATGATTTTCCATTTATAATAATTTTTTTTAAGTTAAATAAAAAAATAATGATTATATACATTATATATATTACGTAAAAGCACAAGCTATTAAAAATAAGAAAGTATTTATGCTTATTTTAGCATAAAATTTACAAACAAATCCGATAAAAAAAATTAACGCTTAGAAATAAAAATTTATCAAGCATTATTAATTGGTTTTTACAGAAAATGTTAATACTTAAAAAAGTGGAGATATTGAGTCAAGTGGAGGTATTAAGTCAAGAAGATATTGTAAAAGCAGAAAGAATTAAGGGTAAGAGATTCGTTGATTAAGAAGATATTGTTTGTTTTTAAAAATTTGTAGGGGGAATAACGGATGAATAAACGAACGGTAGAAAATTAAGAATGGTGGACAACATTAAATCAGTAATCACCTGGTTAAACTGGACAGAGGAGCCAGAGATAGACAAACATGTAAATCTGGTTTCCGATAAAACTTATGGTATGGCTGTAAAGAAATATTAGTTTGTCTATGAATTTTTTTTTTTTGTAAATTCTATTGAATTGAAAATGGGAAGTACCTTTTCAGGAATGTATGTGTAATGATAAAATTAGATTTTGTTGTTCGTACTTTTCTTCGATATTGCTATTATGACGCTACTCCGGTATTTTTCTGGGTAAGAATCTAGTTTGATCATAGGCCACTGTAGTCACAAAAACAAGCCACTACTAACACCTAAACCGGGATAACAGTGCTAAATAATCAGGAACTGATGAATAACGATTACTATTCATCACTCATCACAACCGTAACTAGGAAACTGCTTATTTCACTCGCAAGTGAGTAAGTAAGAAAGAAAGAATGGATAAAAAAATATTACTTTTCCACAGTATGATAATTATGTTTCAGATAAGCCCAATCCTACATTCATTCCGTGAAAATACAGTAATATAGACTGTAAACAAAACGTATTATTCAAAATCCTAAAAGAGTAATTATTCGACGTGACGTACATACTTATGTATCTCCCATAACTCCATCTAGTTGTGTCCTTCCCCCTCTGATGCAATCAACTGAAAAATTTGTCCAAAAAAGCCCAAAAACGATTTGAATTTTAGACCTTTTTCTTTACTGCAGTAATAAGCCTTCATTGAGGGATTTTCAACGATATATCACACAAGTGGTACTTATTTTCATTGGTTCCAGAGTTATAACCAAATAAAATATTAATTAATGAAATATTAGGATCTTATAATGAAACGCATGTATCGGGTCTTCATCTCTTTTTTCAACTTTTTTTTTAGTTTATTTTTTAACTTTTTTTTTTTTTAAATATATTGATTTATTAATAATTATTAACCCGTAATTGTAAAAAAAAATTACAATAAATAATTATTCAGTAATAACAATAAGATAAAATACGAAAAAAGTTATTAGTGAAACAAAATTTCATGTCCATTTAAACATGTGTATATGCAATTTAATAGGCATGATTACATATGTTTATGCGTAATAGATTTGGTGAAACATCTGAATAATATTAATTGAAAATTATATTATTTTTTGGATTTTCTAGTTTAATTTCTGTTTAATTTTATCTACATTAAAGTTTACTACGGAGTGACTGAAAAATAGACCATCACAATAACAACATACACAGTGAGGCACACATGCCCTATCTTTAATAAATTGCAAAGATGATTATCCTTTAGTTCATTATTCCTCTAATATTGTCGGACAATATTCTCCCTAAGTCAGAGTTGATCATCATGTTATCTGATCATCATTTCTTCATGTTATCTTTCTTTTTCTTATATGATTGTTTCTTTTTTATTTTTGATTATTTACAAAATAATCCAATAATAAAAACTGAATATTTTACACACTTTTAAGATCGAAATTAAAATTTGTAACCAGTATACAGGAGTTCACTAAATGGAATAGTTTATTATTAACTTTTATTTATACAACACAACAGAACTCTGAAACTTTTGTTAATCACCAACTCAGGAAGATACGAATAATACTGAACCAATAATACGAGTAATAAAAGGGATTTTTAATCTATCCTAATATTTCACGTAAGATTGTTGAATTAATAATTGTATAAATATTTGATATTAATAATAATGCTTTAGCAATTGTGTAACTGTCCACTTTATTAAAGAATTGGAGGATCTTATCTCACTTTAAAATGAAATAAGTTTAAATGAAGTGCAGAAAAAAAAATGTATATATCATATAAAAAGGCGTACAAGGAAATCATGTGTCCACAAGATTTTTTAAAAATTTTAAATGACAATCTGATATTTAAATTTTTAATACTAAACGGATATTTCACCAGTGCTTTATTGTCTTATTTTAATAATTAAAAGAAAATATCTGTTTTCTATAACGTTTTTTGATGGGTAAAGTTTCTAAGCTGTTCATAATTTTTAAGATGGATTTTTTAAGATGGGTGTGATGTTTTTTTATTTATATACATTTATGAAGTTTGTATTTGGAATCTCTAATTTATTTATTTTTATTCAGTAAGAAGTTAAATAAATTTTACTTATTTACAATATGTTCTTATCGTAAAATTATCCGTAATTTTTAACCTATTTGAATTTTCATAAAATATTCTACGATTCTTAAATGTATACGAGTATATTGTTTATGTAATTTTTAATATTATTTTTACCATGAGATGGGACAATTCTCCACACAAACTATTACTTATTAAAGAAAATAGAAAACCAATGTAATGTTTTAGTTTTAAATGGATATTGAATAATAATTTAATTTCAATTTTTATTTTCATTAAAATATTTAGGTAATAAATAACTACTTTTGTTATTGGAATGTACAATATTGAAATTTCTTTTAATAGAAATCTGCCTTGGTTAAAAAACGTTTAATTATTATTATTATTTTTATTTTGAAAGCAGTTAATGACTGACGGATTTGGAGAGGTTCATCAGCTTTGTGCATCCGATTTTTTTAACTATGTTTATTTTAGAAAAGTTACAGTGTAGATTTACGTAAATATTCCAATATTTATTGTATTGCATTCATCTACATCATCATTCGATTTAAGTTATTTCTAATGGGATAAATAATTCGTTTATCACTGTAAAAGAGGAAGAGCCAAACACTAAGAATTTATATTCATATTATTTAAAAATATTTCTTTGAATTTCTCTTTTTTTTCATGTTAAATATTATTCTTTTTGGGGCCTTTTTTACGACTAAAACAGTCTGCTCATTTGGGGAGAGGCAGTACATCCCTCCGCGTGCGAACACACACACGCACACTATTATAGTGGTTCTATGGGTAAATCGATTATATAATTGAAGCGCTTCAGTTTGTATATACCTTATTAAGTGACCAAGTAGATAAATACAATATTTGAGGATATTTTACAGAGCGGTCAGAAAGTCTCTTCTATAAATTTAAATAAACGTAAATTGTTTTTGATTAGATAATTTAATACTAGCCGGTCGGGGCTCCCCTCAGAACCAAAGTCGACCCAGGGGCATCCTACGTGTACTGAGCCTACCCCAGAGCAGCAGAGTTCGCTTCGCTCACCATTCCCGTTTTGCCAGAGGGCACTCCCAGATCCCCGCAGAGTTCGCGTTGCTCATCGCTCCGGTCTAGATTGGAGTCCCACAGTGTTTGTTACCCTCATGTAATATTTATAAAGTATTCAGGCTTTATAGACACCAAAAAAAGAAACTAAATTACAAAAGACAAAATAGTAACTATGCTAACAAAAGTACACACACCTTTAACGATGATAAATTCGTAACGTATTTCTGTTGCCATGGTGACAAAAATATAATAATGAAGTAAGAGTATTAATCGTTTGTTTTTTCTTTACTGAATATCTCTAACTCACAACTTTACCCACAAAGGAACTAGGGCCTCCGTCTATGTCTTAAAACCTTCCTTGTGATAACTCGAAAGAACTCTGCAAATCTGAAAACAATTGGTCGGTTGGTTCTCGCGTCATGGTGTTACAAAAAACAAACAAACCCAAAGAGAGACAAATTTCCAGCTTCATATATAAGATTTTTATACATAAAACTGAGTTTTAATAACATTTGTATGTGCTCCTCTACTGTCCTTACACAATTTTATCAGTACCCATCGCGTTTAGATATTCTTTTCCTTGTTAAATCATCAAAGTCATAAAAACAATATGCGACAGAAGTTTTCAGCTCATCAACATTTCTTAGTGGCTAAAGCGAGAACATTTCTTTGATTATGTCGCAAAGGGAATAGTTATTTGTTTTTAAATGTGAACTTCTTGGAGGCTACTGAATCTCGGAGCCTCTATCAATCCACTGCCCTCAAAATATTCATTTGAAAAAATCCCTTACCGACTGAAAAAAATGTGTTAGAGCTCCATGTCACTGTAAAATTCAGTTTAATTCTATACCAATAGATTGAAACCGAGGAATAATTTTCAAACATGTTGATATATGAAATTTTGTTATCACTGCCTTCAAAAATGTATGTATGTAATGTATCATATGATTTTCCGATATCATTGCTCGTATTAAATATATGTGGTGGACAGTCTGGGATTTTCTTTCCACAAAATATACACGTTTCGTGATTTATTACTCAGGTAAATGAGTAAATTGTTGTAGAAGAAAAATTGTTTTCGTGATTGAAAACTACCTTAGATGTATTTTGCAACGTGGTCAGAAACCTTATTAGCACGAGTAGGCTTAAAAGGTTTAAAATTAAAGATTTTTTAAATCTTTTTCTGCAATTGTAGAATGGCGAATATTTAACTCTGAAGATGTTTTAATGATCAAATTAAGAGGAGATAGTTCACAGGATTTCTTAACAATATCAGAGCTATTTAATAAACTGGAAGGATGTCCACATCTTTCAAATCACCCGATAGAAAAGATTTTTTCCCCGCTTTCAGAAATTTAGTATAGATAGTTTTAACTTAGGATAGACTTTTTAATATAGTATAGATTTTAGTATAACTTTCTTATAAAAACCCTGAACAAATATGTCTTGGATATTTCCATACTTTTCATTTGTAAACTCATGGATCCAAACATTATCAAGTCTTTTTTCAATTGAATTCTTGTTTGTGTATGCCATTTTAACGCAATATTGCACAAATCAAAATTATTAATGAACACTTAAATGAAATCAGCTTGTAACAAATTTGACATTTTTTTAGTGAAAGCAGCCGATTAGCTTTTACAATCACCTGAACTCATCCAGTGTTATTAATCTGAACGAATATCATGGAAAGGAACTTTGTGACCACTCAGTAGAATACACTCTTCAGTGTGTTTTGTGGTTCCACAGAATTTATTTTGGATTCGAGCACTTTAATTTCAAGCTCTTTTCTAACTGGGTAAGATTTAGTTAAACGATATGAACCTACATTAAACTTTAACAATCGGCTTTTATGTACGTTTACATTTACGCAAATTTATGATGTCGATTGTTTACTGTTATGTTTAATTATTTGCATGTGCGCGTGCACGCGCGCGTGTGTGTACTCGCACGCGTGAGTAATTAACAGCTTGTAACTAACTACCAAGATGAAAATTATAATAAAAAAAATTAATTTGGTTATATAAGATCTGATTGTAAAAACGATTTTGTTTTCTTAAATAAAACATTTAAAAATAAAAATTGTTTTACTATACCATAACTTTATATCAGATAATATTTTTTACGAGCCACTCTTTAACAATAAAGATATACTAATCGAATAGATGAAAATAATTTTATTACCACGAACAGATTACTAAATAAGCATTATAATATAATGATTTATAAAGTCAAACAGAATTAAAAATAAATTTGCTTTTACAACTCTAAAGAATAAAAAATACACGCACACATACAAAAAACGTGTACAATAAGAATAGAGCCTACCTAACCTTTAACCAACAATAGAACAATTCAATCTATTCACTAAAACATCACTTTCGAATTCATTCGCTTTCAATAAATGAATTGAATATACAATTCAGAAGAATAGAAGTTTTAACAGCTTAACCTTGCGCGTGTCATATTTCAGAATATATATATATAGATAAATCCACCCCTGTTCCATTTATCCATAAAGAGCTTAAGGGTAAAGAGTAAAAGAGGGGATAACATTCATATAAAACCCCCCTCACCGCCTTTTAAAACCACCCTTATTCCACGCAATTCATCATAACTCGTGTTTCCTTTCAAATAGCAATTGATTTTGCCTGGACTAACCTCTTGTTCTCATTTATAATTTTTTCTATACACATATTTTTTCTTTATGGTCTACGTAGATGGTGACATTATAATAATAATAATAATAATAATAAATAACATCTGCCTTCAAAAGCGATCATCCTTTACTCCACCTTATGATATACGTAGGCAAAATCTATCCCTTCAAAAATAACATATCTCTGACAAGTTTCCCCTTTACAAATCTAGATCAAGCTAACCAAACTTCCCTCATTACATTCAGTATTATTACCTTAAAGTATTGCATTTGCATGCGAATGCAACGTACCTCAAGCGCAACCGCATTACGGTTTGACTCCTAATATATTGGTTTTGTACCATTACTCATTTAAGTCAGAGGTATTTAGAAATACGCAGTAATGGGTTTATATCTAAGGTTACTTTTAAAAAAAATGTATCAACTATGATTACAAACCATATGCGAAACCAGCTATATAAAAAAAACTCCTATTAAGATTTATGTACCACTAGATTGACACCAGATGTTACGTAAAATATCGAATGTTTTACAGCTTTACATTAGCTGTTCCGTTTAACACGTTATTTTACAAAGATGAGAAACAGTTTAAATTGTCAACCGAAAGTAGACTATTTTCTGATTTAGGCAAACTTTTTACAATAAGTATTTTACATGAATAAATTTATCATCGTATATGACTGATTTAAAAACAATCATATAATATAAATTATGCATGCTAAAAACAATAAACAAAAACATGATCCACAAAAAAGCTAACAACACAGTTATACGACATCACGCGGCTTACACACGCATAATCATACACATTAACTTAGCACATCAGTGCTACAATAGCACTCCTTGTGATGACAGAAGATACTATTGACGCAGTATACCCAATTAGCCACTAGTTTAAAGTATTTTTTGGGGTGGGGGTGCGCTATTACAATTTATTTTTGCAAATATATATTTTTTTTGTTAACAAATCTGCCTAACAAAATAAGACTTTAGATAAGTAAAATCCCGTGTGTCTCGAGATTTCTTAAGCTACTGAGGATGATTTTTAAGGTACTGAGGGTGACCTTGCTCTACAGCCTCACGCCCAAGATCTTTTAAGTTGAAAATTTAATGGCTTCAATACCCCATTTATAGAAGTAATCTGACAAAGTTTGTTGGAAATCGGTCCATTGGTTCTGGTAATGTAAGGTGATTTAGAGTGCGGCACCAAACATACACAAGTAAAAACGAACATACGGAAAAGTTTTGGTTTGTTGGGTTCCTTAGGTGTAAAAACGTCAAGATCTGGTGGAAACCGCATATGCCCAAATTGGACCGATTACAATACTTTCCTACAGCTATAGCGCTAGACGGGAAAGTAATGTAAAAAACATGAAAGCAATTTAAAGTACCTTTCACTGGGAGGATTATCATTCTGCAAATGGTTTTGCATTTTGCATTTTACAGAAAGAAATTTCCAACAACAGTTTTCTTGAGTCCATTGCAAATTTTTTATGTATCACGTCTTATTGTTATTTATTAATAAAAAAATAAACAAATAACCGAAATAGGAAAATAAAATTAGTTATAACCGACAGAAAAAGTTAAAGCTGGTAACGAAGTCATTTAATTTTCCCGGTACTATTTTAGAGATTACAATTTAACACAAAACAGATATGTAGCTATAAAAATTACAATTATTTACCTTTGCATTATTTATTGTTTTTAAAAAGTAATATAACTATTCAAAAAAATTAATTAAAAATGCATAAAAATTCTAATACATTCAATATTGTGGTAAAGTTCTGTATCAAAACAGTTTAAATAAGTCAAATTTCAATAAATTAGCCCCTTCGTGAAAATATTACAATGAAAGGTTTTCCCTTTCCACTTCATATAAAACATGAAAACTATATTTATCCAGATAAAGCTTCATATAGAACAAAAATATTAGCATAAATAACTTCGAAAGTTCTAAACGCCCAACACTTAAAACAATTTATAAAAATATTGTTTTTAGGAGTGGTGTGTACTCTATCTAAAATAAATGAAATTATTTCTATATTATTAATGAAATTATCCCCTTGATAACGCGATTTTATTAATTAAACTTAGATAATGTTGCATTCAGACAAAAATAGTTTAAAAAAAAACCATTACATCGCATTTCAACCAGTTTCTCGATAATGTTATTATAATAGACTCCTTTGATATTGCAAGTAAATTTTACTTGCATAAATAAAAAAACTTAAGCTTGAAAATATTTCCTAAAACCTTTTTAGATTTATCACTAAGAAGTGTACGATTTTTTCACTCTGCCCATTAGCCTTTCTTTTTTGCACACTGTACGTAATTATAACACATGAAAAGTCACTATGAATGATTCACCGTAAATCAGGACGTTATATAAACAATCTCATAAGGCTTTTCCATTAAAATCTTTCGTGGGAATTTCCCGTGAAGTTAAAGAGAGCATTAAACAGATATATATATATATATATATACCTTAAAATAACTTATCATAAAAATCTCATTTAAAACTATTGAGCTATTTATGGTTCAACATTTGTAATTATTTGAAAGCAGATTTTTCATGAACAAACCCTCCGAGTTGGTCTAGTGGTGAACGCGTCTTCCCATATCAGCTGATTTGGAAGTCGAGAGTTCCAGCGTTCAAGTCTTAGTAAAGCCAGTTATTTCTACACGGATTTGAATACTAGATCGTGGATACCGGTGTTCTTTAGTGGTTGCGTTTCAATTAACCACACATCTTAGGAATGGTTAAACTGAGACTGTACAAGACTACGCTTCATTTACACTCATACATATCATTTTCATTCCTCTGAAGTAATACCTGAACGGCAATTTCCAGAGACTAAACAGAAAAAAGAAAAAAACCTTTATGAGCAACTTCTTTTTTCTTGTTGCATTCATCCTAGTTACTTTACTTTTAAATTTCTTTATCCATTATAAGTGAATCTATGGTTTAAATAGTTCAAAACATATTGTGTGAAATGTTTAAATTACGTTTAACAAAAACTTAAGACTCTCTTTACTTTTTTGTTTAGCCTCTAGAACGACCGTAAGGTATTACATCAAATGATGATATGTTTGAATGTAAATGAAGTGTATCTTGTACAGTCTCACGTCGCCGTTTTCGAGATGTGTGGTTAACCCAACCGCCAAAGAACACTGGTATCGATGATCTAGTATTGATCTAGTAACTGCGTTTTCTAGGGTTTAAACCTTAACCAAGGTCATCCTAAGACGAATGAAGATAACGGACGATTCCCACCACGGTTTAACCTCCCCACCTTTTCCAACAGCAGTGAGCGATATCAGCGGTGAGAATTGGCAGCAGTAGAGCCCGAATAAACTGGATTTATTACAATGTAAAGAGACTTCCCGCTCCTCGGTGTAATAAACTGGTATTTCATCATTCCGCCACTAGCAGCGTTTCAGCCTTTCATCTTAAAAGGTCCCGAGTTCTAATCCCGGTTAAATACAAAACGTTTACACGCTACAAATATATTTCATTCATATTACCATAATTTTTATAAATATATAAATATGATTACAAGAATATTCGGTAATATTGACATATAAAGTATAACGTAACAAAAATAATACACTAATTATTCTTTCTAATTCACAAAATACATTAACAGGCATTCAAATACATTAACTTTACAAGAATTTGTCCTTATCCCTTTCTCTTTTATCTTTTCTATTAAGAAAAATTAATTGTATTAAAAATTTTATATTTTTATATTAACTAATCATCTAGATAAATTATAACAACTTGGATTTTTCAAATAATTTTATTTGTTGTTCTTATTCTATTTGATTTAGGTTTTAAGAAGCGTTCAAGTAATAGTTATCTAAGGTTTTCTTAGCTCTTTAATGATATTTTATGTTCTGCAACTCCTGAGAATGCTTTAAAATTAGTATAGGATGAAAAAGAAGATTGTAATAATTTTCAACTAAAAATAAAAATGTTTGCTATAAAAGTTAATAAAAAAAAAGAAGAAAATATATAAATATAATAATATAAAACTTCTCTTATTGGAGGGAAGGTTAAATGTTATATAAAAATGCTGAGAAACCAGCGACTTGGGTAACCATTAATCTTTTTTATGTTGAAAACAGAATGTTTTTGTTCCCTTGACAGTTTGTACGTACATGACCTGAACAGAACCAGTGCCGTGATGTAGTCGCGATTATTTAAAAATGAGCCGCATCAGAAATGATAAAATCTTTGTCAATGGTAAATTCTTTATAAATTACTCTTTACATATTTGGTCGATTAAAAAACATTAAGATGAAAATTAAATTTTTTATTCTAGTTGCAATAGTTTATATATAACATATTTGGTAGTTTTATAATTAGTAAAAATTAGAATATTTTTGACAATTACGGTTTGAATTTTAGAGTTTGTAAAAATATTTTCACCCCTTAAATCACCTGAATTTTGCATTATTATGAACTTTATTTGCTTAATGACACAAGACAATTTAAGAATTAAAATAGAAATACATTACATTATGTATTTCTACCAAAAAATAATACATTTAATTATTAAAATAATTAACCTCTCCATTAAATTGCAAGAATAGTTGTAATTTCTTTTTATTTAAAACACTTTTTTTAACGTAACAATAGTATACAAATTATTCCAATAAAGATATATCAAATTAGTAACACGAATGAAAAGAGAATACTTAATATCAGGTATTACAAAAGATCCATGTAAAGAAAAACGGTTATTTCCTTAGAACTTATTTCAGCATTTTATATCAACCTTTCTTTTTATTACTTTTTTCAGTGGTGTAAGAAGAAGTACAAAAAGTGCAACAAAAGCTGTTTTTCCTGTCTCATTGTTAAAAGGAAAAAAAAAGAATAAAGATGTCAGTTGGAAAGAACCATTAAAAAAAACTCAAGAAAGAATAAACACTTGAAAATAATTTACTTTAGGCCTTGTACTTTATAAAATCATGAAATAAATTCTTTGTACCTATCTGAGGACGTATTAATTTGCTTAGTTACGTGCAAATTTTGTAATCCGGCTCAAAAAAAAAATGAATATACAAAATTAAGAGCAATTGTGCGAAATAAGTATGAAAGACTCGTTTAAAAATATCCAAGTGGTATTGGATATATGAAAATTTCTAAAAAAAATCTAATGTGGACACCATCACTTCCTTGCACGCCAATTAAATTACATATATACATTTTTAAATGTACTTTTTAAATTTTATTTCATGAATAACTTCTGATATTCTTTCATATTCTTTTTTTTTATTGTTATTATTGAATTATTATTTATTGTTAATTGTTTTTTTACAATCGGAGGTTAGTAATTATTAATAAATCAATATATTTCATTTAAAGCAAAAGAAGTTAAAAAAGAAGATGAAGTCGGATTTGAACCGATGTGCCTTCAACTTGTAAGAACCAAATATTTCATTAATTAAAATTTTATGTGGCTATAACTCTGGAACTAATGAAAATAAATACTACTTATCATATATTGTTGAAAAGCTGTCAATTAGGACTTATTACTGTAGATAAGAAAAAATCCAAATGTTTTGGATTTTGAGGTTTTTTGGACACTTCTGGTTCAGTCGATTGCAATCAAAAGGGAAGATGCACAACTAGATATTACAACAGTCCTAAATCCAAAATGTCAGCATTCTACGGCTAATAGTTTTTTAGTTACTGGGAGAGACATACATACATACTTACGTATGTACGTACAGACGTTACGCCGAAACTAGTCAAAATGGATTCAGGGATAGTCAAAATGAATATTTCCGTTGAAATCTGAAAACCGAAATTTTTTGCAATCACCATACTTCCTTTACTTCGTACAATGAAGTAAAAATTATACAAACATCTTAAACTATTATTATTTTTTTTTTCAAACTGAAAGACCAAAAAATCTGTTGAATCTCATGTGTTGTAAAAATCTGTTGAATCTCATCAACAGTTGAATTGAAGAAAATTATCAGGAAAAAGGATTTTAAAAATCTGTATTTCATAGTTTCTATAAAAATGTAAATTTTTATGTACTGATAGTTATCAATGAAAAGTCTAGTAAGACGTTCTTGAACAAACATTCCATCATTACTGTTCTCTCAATTATTAATTCATTTCAAAGTTATTATTTTTAACTTCTAGTTAACTCAGATTATTACATATTACGTGTTAGTATAATGTATTTGAGTTTTATAGTTTGATGTAATGAATTTAATATTTATAGATTTATATATATTATGATATATTTGTGTAGATGTATATATGTATAAAATTATAAAATGTATTATATGTCATTATAATATAAATAGTTGAATAAAACTCATTATGTCCTTTTTATATATTACGGCTACATATGTTTTAAAAAAATTATTTTTATGTTTTAAAGTTTACCAATGTCACGTAACCATATCTGGTTGCTGATCAAATCAGTACTCACATATTATGTTATCATAATTTAAAGTCTTATAGCATTAGTTCTTTTTCGATATTTATTGCAGTTAAAAAGTAAGTAAGTTCTAATTTTAAATTAAAAAATTGTTTAAAAAACTGCAGATGGCGTAAATGAATTTGTTATGATTTTAATAAATCTCTATTGGGTTACTACATACGCTATGTTATAATTTATTTACTTCTGTTTTGCCGGTTTTACGGTTTTTTTTCAATTATTAAAATGTTAGTTTTTCAGCCATTTTGGTGTATTACACTTGATTAACGTAATTGATATGTATATATTTTATGCGTTTTAGTAAACCTTACGTTGATGCGTTTGAACCAGTCTGATAGCTTACACCATAATTGCGTAATGTATTACAAAAATTACTTTAGGCAACCATTTTGAGATCGGCCGACGTCCGATCGTCACCGTTCGCGAATTTTTGTAATCCTCTAAGGATTTTTTTCGAATCCGAAATCAAAATCAAAATTCGAGACAAAGTGTTCATACACACACACACACACACACACACACACACACATATATATATATATATATATATATATATAGAATTCAATAATGAACTGTTTGTTCGTTGAAAATACTTAAAGTAAAAAATATGTATACTTTTACTCTGCCGTTCTGCGCCACGGATCGGTTGAGTGTCTGCCTTTCATCTTGAAGGTTCAGGGTTCGAATTTCAGTCAAACTTGGAATTATTTTACGCGCTACTGAAGTTCAAATTTTATCATAAAAAAGCTGACAACACAGTTGTAGGACTTTTCTATCGCGCGACTAGAGTGGTGCAACTGTGGGTTGTTTCTGATGCATGGCTTAAACACACACATACACACACACACGCGCGCGCAATTTAAAATATTTATTATTTCATATAAGTATAATATTTTTCGTTTATTTTATTCAATGATTCTAACTAAATCCGGCGCGCATACTGTACATCAGTGCTACACTAGCACTCCTTGTGGTGACAAGGAGTCTATTGACGCAGTTTGCCCACTTAGCCACTAATTTAAAGCATTTTTTGAGATGAGGGTGCGATTTTGCAAAAGTTTTTACCTGCAAACATTGTTGTTTTTTATTCGTTAACAAATGTGCCTAAGAAAAATATGACCTTAATTAGGCAAAATCTCGAGATATTGAGGGTGACTTGCTTTACAACATCACCCTCTTGACCTTTTAAGTTGAAAATTCAATTTCATCAATTCTCCGTACATAGAAGTAATCTGCCAAAGTTTGGTCGAAATCAGTCCAGCAGTTCTGGAGGTATAAGGTGATTTAGAGAGCGACACCGAACATCCGGAAAATTTTCATCCGGTTTTTTTTGGATTTCTTAAGTGTCAAAACGTAAAGATCCGGTGAAAACCGTATATGCCCTAAATTGGACCGATTACCATACTTTCAAAATTATACGACACGAACCAAAATTGCATTTTAACAATAATACGTAGTTTTAAAGATTAAATCTGAAATGTGACTGGTTAAGGAACAGGAACAAAATAATTTCATTAAAATGGCGGATATTCTTCTTTTACTTGTAGGATACAGTCAGTTTTACCAAGGAAATAACGTATTTGAAATGATCGTACTGTTCGTAAAAAAAAAAAAAAACAGCATAAGTTCCTCTTCTTTTTAACGCAAACTTTTCCTTCCTTTACAACCTTTTTACCTTTCCTTGTTAACTAAAATTTTGAAATTATGAACGACTGAAGTAATATTTTTAAAACATAATTCAGTAAAAATATTTATCATTATTGAAAGCTGAAATAGCTTTAAAAAAAAAGGTGACCACATTTTATCAGAAATAATTTCATAAATAATAAATGGAGTTATTTAATTATAATAAATAAATTTAAAGAATTTTTTTCATAAATGTCATATATTGAAAAATAAATGATATTAAATGACCGAAAAAAATCTGTTCTTAAATATTCTTAAACATAAATTTTATATATAAACTTATAAAGAATGTAGAAAGCAATAAAACTGGACTACTGTGGATAGTTTTTGTACGTAATTTTCCATATTTCCTACAGATATTCTTCAAATAAATTGAAAATCTCAAGAATAATGCCTAAAAAAAAAGGTTTAATTTGCCATAAAATTCGGTATTTTTTTCAGTACTTTTCCAGATACATCTCTTCAAAGATAAGTATTTCCTTTTGTAACGCATTCTATAATGGTTTAGAGAAAATTATTTTCAGAGAAATCAACTCTGATTTATCCCTAATTTATCAGAACCTTTTTTATCTGTTATTTTCCATACAGCAAAGACTAGACAGATAGTGGAAAGCAACAAATCAGTATACATTTATTCAGTATTGAAATAATACAATTCTGATAGATTTGAGAGTTTTAAATGATTATTTCTAAGACTAAAAGTAAAAAATAGCGATAAATATGTAAAATTAGAATATGTAAAATTTCACTAAACGTAATTATAATTTGGAATATAAGTTTAACCATATACTGAAGAACACGTAAAAAATTATTTTCTGTCTATAAAATTTTCAAGCTGATCAAATTGGATAAGAATATAGAGGCGCAGAAATTGATATTAAAATAGCATACCCATTCATAATTCTTTCTAACATAAATATAAAACTTATTTATTTAAATTAAACCTGTTTACAATTACAAAAAATTCATGAAACAACCAAGAATATTGAGTGTTGATAAAGTCGAGTAAAAAAATATACTTGAATCAGCTCGATCAAACTACAGAAAAATCTTCAATTTTGAATGATAATGGGGTATGATAGAAATATCAGTTAACAAAGCTGGAGAAGCATTCCCTCAATTTAATTAATATAAAGATGCGATACGCCCTTTTCCAAATACGATTACCATACTTGTAATATCAAATTTTCTGCAGAAGTTCCAGAAAAATGTCTATAGCCTCCTTTAATACACACAAAAAAAATCTCTTAGAAAAAATGTGGACCGTTAATTTTTTTTTTTGCGGGGGGAATTAAAGAAAGAAATGAAGTATGGTTTAATCAACATAAGATTTTACGAAACTAGCAGTGGCTTTTCTTTTGAAATATATATTGTAAAGAAACATAATACTTTGTAACAAATATACGAATATATATATTTTAAATTCGAAAAATTAAATCTTTTAAAAAAGCATAATTTTCCAATATTTTGAAGAATACATAATTTTTTAATTTATTTCTAGTAAATAAAAGAAAGAAAATTAGGAATGATTACTTTGTAAAATATTGAATTAAATTCTATATTAATATTTATATGTAAGCGATAGTTAAGACTCCTGAAATAAACTTTATTACAACAGAAAGGAATGATGATTTACAAATGACTATTTTCTAATTACAACACCAATATACTAACTTATATGACACTAGCGAGTATATTTATTTAAATATTTATAATTGTACAAACAGCTAAATTCATTACTTACATTTCATGCTAAAGAAAACATATAACAAAGAAATTTCATAATTTTTGTTTCATCCTGTAATTTTTTATGCAGCGACTGTACGGCGTAATAAAGTACATTAAACGAGAACAAAAAGAAATGATTCTACTACAGTTATTCTATTTATAATAACAATAATAAAAAACCTTGGAAACATAATAGATTTAAAGATTATGTATACGTAACAAGATAAACAAATTACGAAGGATAATATTAAAAAATAAATACCCTTACAGTGGTATAACAATACAGTACAAAAATATCTAACGTAAAATAATAAAAGAGACTAAACTTAAAATTTCTTGTAATATTGTATGCACCTGTTAAGAAAACGCACGGGAAATTCAATTAGTGAATATAATACACACAAAATATACCTGTAAGCTAAATAATGTAAACAACAAGATAAGACAAGAGTAATTTAAGTTTTATGAGAAACAACATTTTGTAATTCACAAAGGAAATAAGGGAAAGGAAGAAAAAGAAAAAGGAAAAGGAAATAAAATAATAATAAGACGAAAAAAACGTAAGGACGGAAAAGGAAAAGAAATGTATGAATAAAATAGTGTCAGAGTATATACGGTACATATATATGTAATACATATATGTAGAAGTTGAATTTAGCTTCTCACCCTTTTCAGCTTTTCTTTCTGTACAAGTTACCTACCCTTTTTTCCCTCCTGTGACCTATAGAATTGGCTCGTAAAGGTGCAGTGTATTCGAGTCAGACTAAGATACCGTCAGACGAGAGGGTTTGCGTATATATCTTCACCTTACCCCCGTCAACAGTATATACGGGTTAACCTAAACCAGGATTACTCTTAAAACTCAATAGAGCGTCGCCGTTGACTGCGTTTTCCAGCCGTGACTAAAAGCTCTCGTGACGCGCTGAAGTAATTAGTGGTTCAACTAGCAACTCTCCCGCTCGTTCTCTCTCGACTTAGTATTTCTATGTGCTTCACATGCTAATAGCATCAGATCAACTAAGCTTCTTATACTAGAGTAACATCTGGATCGGTTAACGAGTAGAAACGTACATATAGGCGTACGTAAGTGCGTACATAAGCTGTATTGTTTAGCCTACATACACATGCATTGTTAATGATTTGCTCGAAATGTAGGTACAGCTTAATATATAAATTAATGTTACGTCAAGCTGATGATTAAATCATAAGGCTACATAACTTATTCAGAATTCTGTATAAATTAGGCGTATTATTAATTAATAAACATGACTTTATTTCCAGATTTTAAATAAAAATTAAGTTATATCAATGTAATTAGAAATATATGTGATTAAGTTTCTATAAAAATAACTAATTTGTGCGTGTATTAAATACTGGACGAGTTAAAAGTAAAATAATTATAAGAAAACAAATATAGAAAAAAAGAAAAAAATATATTTTTAAAAATTTAATAAACAAAAAAGGAGGTATACAAAGTGTGCTCCTTCTGTCCTTATTTATACCAACATTTAGTTATTTTATAAAATTACAACATTTTTTGTCCCAACTTCAAAATCACTGAGTTTTAAATCGACAGCATGAAGTAAATCATTTGGATTATACGAGTACGAAAATATCACAAATTTGACGATTCTTCAAAACGGAAAATCGAAGACGTCAAATCGTGTATAAAATCATTCTGACCATTCAACCGTTGCTCAAATTCCCACCTACAAAGAAAACTTTGATCGAGATAATCTTAACTTATAGAGCATAATAAAAAGATGCCCAATTTTGCTGCCAAACTTAGATACAACCAAATTCAACCAGGGTTTTATAATATCTTCGGATTAACAATATCAAAAAATATCAATCTCCTATTAATTCTTCGTCAAAGACATAAGGTCTTAAAACTCCTTTTATGTTATTCATATCAAACTAGAACACCAGATATACTACTAATTTCCTTTTAAATAATTTTATTAGAATTTTTATCTGTTCATTAATAATCAATTACAAATCGTAAGAATACGTCATTCAGTTTGAATGGTATTTCATTTGAAACATCTGATGACTATACTACAGAGCTGGAAAAATAAAGATCTCCTTCAAGCACTTTATGCATATCATAAAGGCAATTTTGACAGAAGTGTAGAATTGTGCTAGGAATCTATTTAAATTCCTTCATAAAATACATGAAGTAATCTTGAATGACAACCACTTTAATTCTGTCAGAATTATTCGTAAACTTGTTCTGGCTAATTCCTATCTAACGAAAGCCTTCCTGGTTGATGTTTAAATCTTTTTACGTATGTCTGAAACAAACTTTTTTTTTTAAGAACAAATATTTTAATTCTGCCTGGATATGAAACAGTTCTAAAGACCACCAGTATTTTTAAATTACATATTTTAATTCCGCAAATTTTAACGGGTTAGCGTGGAGATACAAGAAATCTCGCTTGAAAGTTTTTATGGGCATTAACCGTAAAAACACGTTTATTAATTTTTCATAAAAACACGTTCTTGGTTTATGTCAATGTCATTATTCTCAGCATAAATAAAAAATTAGCTGAAAATCAATAAAAGAGTAATTATATAAGCTAGCAATTGGAAAACCGAAATTTTCCAGTGTTATAAAAAAATAATTTAAATTCGGGGAAGCCGATAATTATTTCACTGTGTATATACTTCATCAAGAAAAAAAAAAAAAAATATATATATATATATATATATACACGAAGGTTGTTTTTTTTTCAAGGTACGATCGATCGCGAAATAAAAAACACAGTGGAAATTAAAAAAAATTTATTTGTAACAAGTACTTACATAGTTAGGCTATTTCTCTACATAGTCGCCACTCCGATTTAGACATTTTTCGTAGCGTGGTACCAACTTTCCAATACCCTCGTCAGAGACCGGAGCCGTCCATGTCTTAAGCCATGTTTCTACGCTGGTCTGCAGCTCGATGTCTGTGCAAAAACGTTGTCCTACTAGCCAGCGTTTCATGTAAGGAAAGAGGTGAAAATCGGATGGAGCCAAGTCCGGGCTGTATGGTGGGTGAATAAGAATAAGCAGAGAGGAATGGTTTCATCAGGCATTGTCTTTCTCCATGATAATCCTCAGCCGCACAGCTGAACAAAGAAGCTCCTGCACGGTTTTCGTTGGGAAGTGTTTGATCACCCACCATACAGCCCGGACTTGGCTCCATCTGATTTTCACTTATTTGATCACATGAAAAGCTGGCTAGGAGGACAACATTTTGGCACAGACATCGAGTTGCAGACCAGCGTAGAAACATGGCTGAAAACATGGACGGCTCCGTTCTATGACGAGGGTATTGGAAAGTTGGTACCACGCTACGACAAATTGTCTAAGTCGGAGTGGCGACTATGTAGAGAAATAGCGTAACTATGTAAGTACTTGTTACAAATATAAAATCTTTTATTTTCACTGTGGTTTTAATTTCGTGACTTATCGGCCCTTGAAAAAAAATAACCCTCGTATATTTAAATATGTAAATTATAATATGCCGTAAGTAAATATATAAATACATCGATATTCAGAGTGCAACATAATTAAAAGATAATTTTCAGGAAGTGATTCGAGAGATTAAACTAAATAAAAATGTATTAGATATGTAAGTAAATAACTAACTCCTCAGGTTGTCCAATAAAGATCTGATTTACAAAGTTATCGTAAAACCAATCTGAACTTTCATACAAGGTACTATCAGTTGATAAGTAATAGTAACGTTGACGTCATACAACCCTTTTAAAATAAGGTAAGGAAGACAATTGCAGAGACGCCATGGTTCACAGGGAACGATAAGATTCATGAATTTCTTAAGCTAACAAACGGTTGTGAGGTTGTGAGATGTAAAACAGGGTTAAATACCAGAAACATCTAGAAAAACACGTCAACCACGTAGCGATCAATCTGCTTGACTACAGCGGGGAAATCCGAAGACTGAAAGGTCTGCATGTGGTTGGAGACGTTTCAGCCCAAATCAAGAGATTTAGGGGCTACTGAATGACAGTTTGTAGTTACTATCTCCAAATCTAGTGATGGTATTTTTGTTTATTTCTCTATTTTTTTTGTTTGTTTATAGCTAAAGTTGTATTGTTCTTGTGAATTTCACGTTTTTATTTACCTACCGATTCACTATCCCTTGATTATTTGTTTCATTTTATTGACTATTTATTTGTTCATTGATTATTATTTATTTTTATGGAATATGAAACGAATGCAGATATATTTTTATTCTAACAAATTTTAAGACATTGTTTACTGATAACTTTTGTTATGAATTGACTTCTTATGGAGTTTCTTAACGACCCCGTTTGATGTGTTTATTACCAAACGATAAATTTATGGTTCCACTTAAGGGCTGATTGTAAAAATATTAATCTTTGAGAAAAAAGAAAAAAGTTAAAAAAACTTCGTTTTTGTATCTGTCATTTTATGGTTTTTCTAACATAAATTCTTACCTTAAGAAGATCAAAAAGAAGAATATTTTAATAAAAGTTTTTTATATATATTTAGTACATATTTTTTACGTAATAAGACAAAATTTTGAAAATTATTAAATTTCATCCATTCTTTATTATTTAGTCATATCAAAGTGATTATTATTAATCCAATAAAATACGTTTTTATTAGATAAAATCTGAAGCACTATCTTGAATAAAATAAATGTACTTCAGTTATGTTTAAGTACGTTTCAAACAATCGAATTAAGATGGAAATCGTTATAAAGTATTGACGATCCAATTCTAAAATAAGAAAACTGAAAGAATTCCGAGCAAGTTTGAGTTAGAAGAATACATGTTAATATTATTTCTGTAATAAAACCCGTTTTTATAATATGTTTATAAATAATGTATTAGTAAAAACTAACGAATAATTATTTTATGACAATGGAAGAAATGAAAACTAACTGAAAAATTTTCTTTATTATTTCTTCCTTTGGCAATAAAATGACGATGCCAGCAAAAATATCATTATTTTATATATTATTTTAGTAAGAATAATTTATTTAGTCTTTAGATTCACCAAATAAAAGACAATTCTACTGGACGAATAGCCACAAAGATATTAATGATCTAAAAATTGAAATCGTCACTATTTTAACATTTTTTTCATTATAAAAACAGGATGTTTATTTATCCTGTTTTAATTTTAATAAATTAAAATTTTAATCTGTTCTTCTGTATAATTTGTTTTTAAATCCATCCAGCAAAAGTTGAAATTAGAAGTTAATAAACAAAGTTTAAAGTGTTTATCTTGCAGGAAAATCCTTCTCGGTAACGCAGAGTTAGTTTTTCCATTTTCTACACTGAAGGTCCTGGACTATATGAGGTTAGGTTTTAGTTCTACTGCTTTACGGGTTTGATTCTTGGCTACGGTCTGGAAATTTTTATGTAAGCAAACCCTATCATAACCACTAAAAAACTTTCAAAAACTGAAATTCCCTATAGGGACTTGGATAAAGACGAAATATTATAAAGTATCACAGTAACGTGATATGTTCTAAATGTACGTAAAAGAAAACATAACTTTTATACATATAAACAATTTTTTTTTTTAGTTGTAAAATATAAACAAACATAATTTTTACCGGAAAACTTCAGTATTTGAAAATAAAGTAAAAATAATAAAAAGAACTTACAATTAAATTTTGATTTAAATCTCACCAATCAGCCGTTTATAAAAAAAGGAGGGAGTAATAGTAACACTGAAAGGTGAACTAGGGGTCGAATTATGGGAATAGAGAGGCCAATTTCTTCCCCTCAGTCACATTAATTAGCGGGTTATGATCAATTGCAGTAGTCGGATAACAAATGGGTGTAACAAAATTAATAACCTGCACATACGAATCGACAGTTATTAATAATAAAACTATAAAAGAAAAGTATTCCATTATTAAATTACAATTATATAATTTTATATATATATATATATATATATATATATATATATGTGTGTGTGTTTAATAATTTATAGATGCTATTTAATTTTATTTAGAGGATGATCAGTTTTCAATAGATGTGTTTGATATGTGTATTTGTATATGTATATATATATTTGATATACACTATTCATATGTGCTTGATTTCAGTTGTATTACACTTTCTAAAGAAACGCTAAAAAGTTGAATAGTTTTCAATAGTTTTTTTCTTTTATAATAAACTAGCATCATTCCGCTTGTTTACCAGATCTGAATGGATACCAGTCTTATCTTATGTTTACTGTCACGGTCAATTTTTTTTTAATTTAATGCTTTTTAATCAAGTAACTTGAGGCGGTACAGCCAATCGCCTCGCATATATACAGTAAGAGTGGCAATGGATGTCTTAGTTGAATTGCCGCGCTGAACACTGTCGCGATCCTTAATAGATCGAAATTCAAAACGATCCGAAAATGGTTTTTAGATATTTAAGAGTATTTTCAAGCCTGAATTCTAATGAATATCTAGTTTTGTATATTCGGATATGGGGAAAATTTGCAATCATCGTTCACATTTTTTTACCTTCTTCACCACCTTTTCAAGATAGAATTTCAGAAAATCTAGAAATTAGTTTTTAGATATTCACATACAGTTTACGCACATCGGTAATCAATTTTATATCTACATTAGTTACCGAGAAATTAAAAAATATATATAAAATTTGATTGTTCTTTCATTTTAAAATTAGAATTTCAAAAACTTCTTTCGTAGTCTGAACTTACGTCGTAACAAGAAGAAATTTTCATAAATTTATCTTCTGTATGACTCAACGTGAATGACTAACGACGTGTTATCTGTACCTATAAAGCAACTTGTTCTGACTAACTGACTGATTCATCAATGCACACTAAGAAAGAATTCTTTGAAATTATGAGTTTAAAGGGTTAAGATGGATTTTGAATTTGTTTTATACCTGGCTATTCTTTGGAATTTCTCGGTAACAAATGAAGATATCAACTTGATTTTTGGTTTGTGAATCTTCATGTAAGTATCTAAATTCTAATTTCTAGATGTTTCGAAATTCGGCCTTGAAGAAAAGTAAACAAAATTTGAAGAATGATTGAACATTTTCCACACTAAACGAGATATTCACTAAATTGGGGCTTGCAAATACTCTTCCAATAAATATATAAAAACTATTTTCGGATTTTTTTGAATTTCGATTTTTTACACAATTTTGCAACGGTGTACGGCACGGAAGCTCACCAATACAGCCACTGCTATTGTGTGCTGCACCTAACTCCGGTTACCTGGCTTAAAAAACATAAAATAAAAGTTAAAAATAATAATTGAGAAACGAAATACGGTCGCCTCCTAGTGGTGTTTGTCAGTTAACGCTAAAAACCAGGCAAAATACATTTTTACCTGTAGGAAGTACGGATAATAAGCTATAAGTAATATTAAAATGGAGGCAGACTAGTTTGAAAATCACATTTTTATATCAGTCAAAGCTCTGGCTTCTGTGCTGACAAAACTGCTGCTCTGAAGAAATTACAGTACACTGATATTTTTTTAATAAATTGAACAGACCTTAATTTTTATTTATCATTTATTATTTTCACAAGCATGAGTTTAATGAAACCGGTGTTCTTTGGTGGTTGGGTTTCAGTTAACCACAGATCTCAGGAATGGTCTACCTGAGTCTGTTCAAAACTTCACTTCATTTACATTCATACATATCATCCTATGAAGTAATACCTTACGGTAATTCCGGAAGCTAAACAGAAAAATAAAGGTTAACAAAGTTGGTTGTAGTTTCATTCCTTGCGTTTTAGTGTAATCTATAAAAATTAACATTTTTTATTAGTTTTTCCGGAATAAAGTTTACGATTAAATCAAACCTGTTTATTTTAGGAATGTAATTTTTCATATAAAAGTCCTACATGAAATATATTAACTGATCTCATCGCTTGATTTGGCTGTAAATAAATTATAAACTTTGCCCTTATTTAGGAATAATATATATTTATTTTGGTTTCAGAGTTATTCATCTTTAAAGAAAAAAATAAATAAATAAATACGCTACATTTCCATTTCTCATTTTTCACAATAATCAAGTATTTGATGCCCATAATAAAAAAAAAAAAATTACATATATACGCAAAAAAGTTTATAAATTATATTTTTTGTGTTTTATGAGTCATGGAGTTTCAAACCTTAAGAAGTCTAAGTAAAAAGAATAGGAGAGAAATTTGGCTGATAATCATAATTTCCCAATGAATAAATAAATAACAATTTAAAGGTAAACTGCTTGATTAAAGCGCTTATTCATATTATAAAAATTGTTCTCGTTAAATATTCAACGGAGAAAATTATTTATTTTCATTAAAAGCAACTGGGAATTTATAGACAGAACTTTAGGTACAATTAAAATACATAGGTAGCGCTCGATACGAAAGCTTAATTATGTTAACTGATTTATTATATTAATAAAAATAAAGTAATTTTAAAATGATTCATAACGAAACAAATCATTTCAACGAATAAATTGTTCAGGTTTTCGTTCGTTTGTTGATATTAGAAGGCAGAATAGATTTTTATTCTATGTAATATCCGATTTAGTCATTATTTTACCAATATATGAAACAAATAAACTGAAATAACAAATCTATAAACTTAAAGGCAAATAAAAGTCAAAATAAATTCGGTAAATAACTTTTTTTCTATTGAAATGTTGGACGTACTGTATTTGTTATTTGAAGAAAAACATGCTTTAGAAAGAAGTTATTTGGTTTCTCATCCCACTCTTCGACCAACAAGCGGAAGGAAACAAGTAAAATGGGACACGATACATATTTTGACTGACAGTTTGTGTCATATCAAAATTTGACACAAACATACCTAGTATAGGATATTAGGATGACCTAACCCCGGAAGAGCGAGTAGAAGTTATATTAGAAGGGGAGTGAGAAAGAGAGAGAAAGAGAGCAGTCGAGTGAGAGAGAGTTTTCGTAAGCCAGGAGACTGATATAACACACCTGTCATTGCACACGGTTGACGTTACATTCTGAGCTGATCACAAACTCACCAAACAGTCACACATAAACCCATACCCACATGCACGATCATAATTTTGAAACATTTGTCGTCGTCTTTCTTGCACCCTCCTCTATATTAGGCACATAGTTTAGTCTTACAATCTGTTATTAAGAAAATATTTTTATTTATTTTGACAGACGCATCAAGACCGGACGTAATAGTAATAATAACAAAAAAAATTATATTTTATTCTGTTCTATTTTTAAATAAAATCGATCACGCAATAAAACATACTTAAATATAAAAAAAATAAATCAATTGCTTACTCTTTTATCATCTAATAACGTGAAAAAATAACCTTTTTCGAAATCAAAGAATTTTAAAGTTTGGTTAAAAGACAAACCAAGAAGAAAAATTTTTTTAAATTCATAAATCTTTAATAGTAATTTATTTAGGGTTCCGAAAATTAAAATTAGTTAAAGATTAATATTTTTATTGTAGAATCAAACGAGATGAAAGAAATTTTTAAAATCTAGAAGATCGAGCCTAAATAAAAACTACAGAAATATAAAATTTTATATAAGAATTTTTAATAATTCAAATTTTCCACAAAAGTTTGAAAAACAGTGAAAAAAAATTCTGATACTTCAACTATCTTATAAATATACACTCTAATAGAAAAGTAAATGATATTTAATAAATGTCTGAAATTATTTTCTTATGTTCTTATATTTAATATCTGATACGTATTAGTTTCCCATTATTACACAGAATGATTTACGAAGAAAGAAACAAAGTAACAAACTTTCTGAAGAATGTAACTTCAGAAGAATATAAGCTGGTGAAAATAAAGAAGAATGTTCACATAAAAATAGTTCGGAATGCTTCGTCAGCGAGTATCGGCTGGAGAAAACGTTTTCCTGATTTCTGCGCCTTCAGTAAAATTAAGCCAAACTGTTATTTTTGAGACCCATATTAAGGAGTAAAATTAGTATTATTATTTGAAATCTGACCTTAAATTAAAAAAAAAATAAATATTTCCCAGTAACTGAATTTTTATTCGTTTTTTGAGAAATCAGAGGTAAAAGACAAAAGATTCGAGGTAAAAAAACACACTATTTCATGTTTATCGTAAAATAATCGTGTTAAATGTATAGTAATTTTTAAATGCATTAAACAAAATTTGTAGAGAATTTGATTCTAAATAATGTATTACGAATAATCTCCTCAAAAACAAAACACAAACTTAAGAATATCAAAATTTATTAAAAACAAAACATATTAAAATGTGGTAAATTTTGATTAAGTATTAAACAAAAGAATTTTTTTTCTAATAATGAAAAGCTTCAATATAAAAAATTAAACAAAATTTTTTCCGATCCATTTTTATTAGTACATTTTAAAAATTTTAGGTCACACCTAGTGTGGGAATTTGGCCTCTCGTTTTACATTGAGAGGCTAATTCATCGCACCAAAGAGGTGCCGGATTCATCAATAAAGATTCAATATTTAATATTATTCGATCATGTTTTATTTTAATATTTAAATCACAGTTTTAGTTTAGTTAATTTTTTATATTAATTTTTACGTGTAGATATTTTACAATAATTTTGGCTAAATATTCATATTAATTTTATATTAGATTATAAGTTTAAGTTCACTTTTTAAGACTGTATATTAACTGAACGACAATATGCCTCTGAGAAGGAAAGTAACAGTCAAGAAGAATTTATGTGCAAATGAAAATTTGTTAAAAAGAAGAAATGATACACATGCTTTCTTTGTTCGAACATCTAGTAATCAACAATTCCTAATAATTCTATTTCTTCTAATGTGTACTTTGCAATTTGTTCAAATAGTAGAAAATAAGCAAATCCCCCATCACCCCATGATTCAATGAGCTAAAGATGAGGTGTGAGGTTACTTGAACCCAAACCACCGAAGTACACCGATTTCCACTGTTTAATATTTAAACCCGTATGAAAGTAACTAACATTTACTAATTTTCAAACCTCAGAACCTTCGACATCAAAAATCAGCTGTTAAACAATTGATTTACAACGATGTATTAAACACTTGACCAGCCCGATGGGCTAATCCTATTAATTAAATGTTTTTTTTTTTTTTGAGGTTTTTAGGGGCATCGACTACTTTGGTCATTAGCCCATCCCACTTCAAAAAAAAAAGAAAAAAAAAGGTTCTTTAATTCATATTTCCATGAAGAAAATAAGTGATCAAAATTTCAATCTTCTAATTTAAAATCCAACAAATTACCGCCTAGGCTTTCCTTTCGGACATCCTTTCTTACGTTTTTCCATTCTGCGAACGGCCTCAACTTCCGACGACAGAGTGTCTGAGGCTTCGGACATGGCATCGTCTTCTCCTTCAGACGCCAACGACGTTCGCCGGCTTACATCAGGTGATGAAAGCTTCAATGGTGCTGTGAGCATCGTTGCAATTGAGTCTAAACTTGCAACCGATGCACTTTCGGCGGCTGATGAACTTGATTCAATGTCTAAGGCTGTGCTTGGACCGGCTGATACAGATGCTCTCGCCACAGTTGTTCTCTGAGCTTTTGGGGCCTCTGTAGGTACGGTTTTAATATCGTCTGTGTCTGGTGCTTTTTCGATTGTTACTTGCACCTCCATTTTGGTTGACGCAGATTTTTCCTGTACTCTTGTCACAGTATCCTTAGCTATATGACTCGTCGTCGGGGTGATCTTTAGATCTTTGTCGGATAAATCAAGATTTTTCTTCATTACGTCTATTGCTGGAGTTATAATCGAAGATTTTGCCGGTTTTTTAAACTGCGCTGGTACGGGTCTTCTGTCGGCGACGTCAGTCCGGGAATGAGCCTTCTCATGTTTACTTTGTTGTATCTGATGAGTCGACTCGATCTTGGAATCAATGATTCTTTCTATCATTGTCGCGAGACTTGGTGCCATCGTATTAAGCAACTGCTCCACGTTGATTTTAGGTGTAAATGTTATTGTATTTTTTTAGATTCTTTCGCTTTGTTTACGACCTTAAAATCTATAAATTACAGTTAAGAATACCACAAGATTTTTATTTAAATATAGATTAGAAATAAAGATGAGTAAATATAAAAAATAAGAAAAATTAATATTCGGTCAATAAATATTTAAATACTTTTTTCCAACCTTGAACTTAAGTTTACATCAGTTTTCAAGGATTAAAAACTTATGTTACATCAAAATATCATAATAAAATAAATGAATAATGTAGACCTTGGTAAATAGAGTTTAAAGATTTATTCAAAAAAGTAAATAATGAGGTTATATGACCCTGTAAAATCTTATTTTTTTGTAATAGAAAAACTGTTTAACTTCCATAGATCTGACTAAGCTTCAAGGAAAACATTAAAATGATATTACGTAACTTTTGTCAATGAATGACATATGAAAATACTATACTACGATATGCAGTCTTACTAAAAATAAACATACGAGTATATAATTAAGCAACAGAAAATATTTTTATTTCATTTACTATATATCAGAATTTTTGAATAGTTGTATTACTGCCAAAAACAATATTTAATAGTACAAATATTTAAAAATTAACATTTAATTTAGTTAATTTAATACTCTGAATACAGCGCTTAACAAGTTAAATAATGTATCTGTTAGAGTCAAATAACCTAACCTGAGTCAAATAGGCCAGATAAATACACTATTTTCCCAAGTAAATATTCTATTTTCTTAATCTTTTAGGTGTATTATTTATTTGCACAAATAGTTTTTGACTAAGCTAATTGCAGGCAAATAACTTCTGCTAATTATTTTATATGTTTATTATTGTAGAAGAAAGTTATACTAACAAATTTTAAGTAATTTCTATAAGCCACTTCCTTTACTACTTTACTCGGAATGAGTAAAAAAGAATAAAAAAAGTTAACAAATTAGAAAAACCCTCTAAAAAAGTAAAAAATAAGAATTAAATCAAATTGAGAATTTTAAACAAAAAAATAATATATAACAATTATAAAAATGCACTGAAAAGTATAAAATAAATTACATAAATATTTAATAAATAAATGTAATAATTATTAAATTTTAAAATTAAAAGTAATGAAAATATTTAGTTAAATAAAAGCGTGGCGCAGCTTTTATAACAATGTTTTCGAATAGGTATTTATAGACATTTGCTGTATTTTAAAATATATTTTTTGCTTAATGAGGTTGTTTTATATATGAATATACTTTATTTATCTGTAATAAAATAACTCAAGTTTTAATTCTTTGATGGTTCAAATTTGCACCGAGAAGACCTATAAGGGTTAATAAGATTAAAAATAAAAGTTAAATTTACAAATCTTGCAGAAATTTTGACGGTAATCTGAAAAATTATTAATTATTGTCATTATTATAATTGTAATCGTAATTATGAATTCATTAAATAAAAATTCATAATTAATTAAAATGAAACTTTTAACGGAAAGAGTGCGTCCAATTTGGCTTATATTACAAGCAGGATTCGAAGATGAACTTCAAATATGTGAGAACACGTACAAAGAAAGAGAGTGGGTGCATTTTCCCAGATTGTTACTTGTAGCTAGTCAGTCTCAACTGGAGAGGTTCCAGCACACCTTTCTGCCTACTCGCGTCGTTATTGAAAATAAAAATGAAGATTAATTGTTGTAAAAATAAATGTTGTGTTGTTTTAAATAAATTATAAAACCTGCGCCACGCTTTTATTTAACTAAATATTTTCATTACTTTTAATTATAAAATTTAATAATTATTACATTTATTTTTTATTTTTTGGTTACTTATTAGATATTTATATAATTTATTTTTTACTTTTTTGACGGTTTTTCTAATTTGTTTCCTTTTTTTATTAATGTTAATATTAATGTTAGTTAAATAAAAGCTTTTTTAAAAAATAATTTTTTTTATGTAATCTAAATATATTTTAGAATTTTTTTTTTTTTGTATTTTTATTTTTAAATAACGCTCTTTTAAATTAATATTTTTGTAGTTATCAAATCTTTATAAATAATTTTTCCTAAATTTTTTCCACAGAGTAAGCTCCTAAAATAAAAAAAAGTTTTTATTCAAAATTTAGAAACTTTGATGGTTATTTATAACTTGAGTGCCGTAGCCGGGAAAAGATGCTACAGGTTAGAAAGCTTGCAGGCCTTCATGGCGCGAGTGGGAGCGTCTTGTCCTTTCATTCGGAGGTCCTGGGTTCGAATCCTGGTCCGCTGGCATTTTCACACGCTACAAGAATTGTCATTCATCTCATTCTCTGAAGTAGATACCAAACGGTGGTGCCAGAGGTTAAAAAAAAAATAAAAAAAACTTAGCGTAGTTTCTTCAGATTCATGTTTCTTGATTGTAATGTGGGATTTACCTTGTAAAAATATTTCAATTTTCCATGGCTTATTATTACTATTTTGATTATTATTATTATTCTCTTGGGCAAGCGCAGTAAGAAGCATCCTGGCCGACCCAAAGGCAAGACGCAGGAGCTATAACTATTGTTCTGACATGCATTGTATATGGAAACATGAACTATTGAATACTTTGGGTGAAATATATGAATGAAAGACAAAATACCAGACGTAAAAATTTATGAACTGCCAGATGTTAACGGCCATTGTCCCCCGCCTGCAGCTCCATCTGATGACGATCAGGTGGCCCTTCAAGAACAGCCGTTATCTTATCGCTCGAGCTTGTGATGTACCGACGGACCAAGCGGAATGTATCCAGCAACACAGTCTTCTGCATTGGTCGGAACAGATTTGCTGGTGCTCCAACGGATCTTAATGAACCATGCAGAGAACGTGGAATCTCTCCCATCGCGCCCAAAACCACCGGGACGACCATTACGCTCTCCTGATCCCAAATCTCCCTGACTTGTTCTCCAAGATCCCTATACTTCACTAGTTTATCCGTGTACTTCTTCACTATGTTGGTGGACAATGGGATTGACATCAATCAGGAAGGTGATCTTTTCCTGCTTCTTGGTCAGAACGATGTCTGGCCTATTATGCTCCACTGTCCTGTCCGTCAGAACAGTACGATCGTATTACAGTTTATACTGATCGTCCTTTAATACAAGCTGAGGAGCATACTTAAAATACGGGACTGAAACGACAAGGAGACCCAGGTCCAAAGCGAGTCTCTGATGAAGTATCTTCGCCACGTTGTTATGTCGGACTGTATATTCCCTTGGAGCTAAAAACTGACACCCGCTAACGACATGTTCGATGAACTCGTTGGTCGAACCACAATTTTATACATAGTCCTGCATGTGTGAATGTATATATATATATATTCATATATATATATTTATATATATAAAATATATATATAACTGAATTACATTTTA
Source organism: Lycorma delicatula (assembly GCF_047948215.1). Lineage (NCBI taxonomy): Eukaryota > Metazoa > Arthropoda > Insecta > Hemiptera > Fulgoridae > Lycorma > Lycorma delicatula. The sequence goes on from NC_134462.1 coordinate 115,076,411, forward strand.
AGTGACTGGTATTTTTGTATTCCTCATACCTTAAAACGAAAAAAAAATCAATTTCACCACATAATCCCACCCTGTGACCAAAAGTAATACCGTACTTTTCTTCGAAAAGTCGTTAAAAAACAACTCAGTACACAAATATTTTTAAAAATTACAAAAAAAATTTCTCGGCCTCTTTGGCGCGAGTGATAGCGTCTCGGCCTTTCATCCGGAGGTTCCGGGTTCGATTCCCGGTCAAGAATAGCATTTTCACACATGCCTACAAATCATTCATCTCATCCTCTGAAGTAAAATCTAATGGTGGTCCCGGAGAATAAAAAAAGTACAGAAAAATTAAAATCTAATAAGAAAACAATTTTTAATTACTTTTAAAAATTTACTATTTACGTAAATATTTTTGTTATCATATGTAATTATTGTTACAACAATTTTTTTTTGTTTGCATTTTCCCTAAAAAATTTTCCCTGTTAACAATTTTAATTTTTTCATAAAATGATATTTTATAAATAGTTCTTTATTTATATTTTTTATGGGTAAAATAAGTAGTAAATTATTATATGTGTATGAAATTTTAATTATTTGAAAGTCTTAGATCTTGTTTTTTTGTTTTTTTTTTTTTTTTTTTTTGTAAACATGGGAAAAGTAGGCATCCATTATTTTAGTAGTCAATGGTTGAATATAAAATGTTTAGGGTGATATCTCTGAAAAGTATGTATATTTTACCAATTTTTTGGAAAGAAAAATAACATTTTTGTGTAAAATACAATATAGTGGAAAAACAGAAACTCAATAAAAATGAAATTCAATTTAAAAAATGATTATTATTATTATATGAGGTTTTATCTTTAGATGTATATCCCGTCATTTTGTAGTAGTTAGTAATTTCCTATGGGAATTACCGAGATATCTGTGGTTTAATAGACAACATACCAACCAAGTAGAGGGAGTGAATATTGTGTCTTCACGTATTAAAATCAGTCAACCACAGATTAATAGTAATATTATCTGATTTACTAATAAGAAATTTATAATTACTTTAGTGGAAATATTAATTTCAATTTACTATTCTACATTTATTTTATATATAATTTATCCACATAATCTTTATCTATTTTCCCGGTGTTAATGGATTTTATTATAAAGTAGCTGTGTGGTAGAAAAATGTTTAATTTTTATAACCTTATGAAACGTTGGCTTATATATATATATATATATATATATATATATATATATATGAAACTAGTTTACCCGTCGCGGTTTTGCCTGATCCATATGATTACTTGCGTTTCCTGACGCGGTCAACTTTTTTTTCATTTTATGTTTTTTAGTCAATTAACCGGAGGCAGGTGCATCCAGTCTCGTTGCACGTACAGTAACAGTGACAGTGGCTTTGTTGGTTCAGCCGCCGCGTCGTACACCGTCACGCCCCTTAAAAGATATAAATTTAAAAAAACTAAACATGGTTTTCAGATATTTATCTGAAGACTATATGAAAGCCCAAATCTACTGAATATCAGTTTAGTATAGTCGAAAATGGGGAAAATGGCAATCATTGTTCAGATTTATTTTACATTTCTTCACCCCTTTCAAGGTCGAATTTTAGAAAATCTACAAATCGCTTTTTAGATATTAACATGAAGATGCATACATTCACCAAAAATCTAGTATATATGTAATCTAGTTTTTAGAGAAATTCAAAATATAGTAAGTAATTGTCACTCCATCTTATCACTTTAAACTAGGGATATGAAATTAGGGGTGATAGCGTCTCGGCCTTTCATCCGGAGGTTCCGGGTTCGAATCCCGGTCAAGCATGGCATTTTCACACACGCTACAAATAATTCATCTCATCCGCCGAAACTAGTCATATCTTAGTATCTACTTTCACTGTAAGAAGAACGTATACAAAGATTTTCATCAATTTATCTTCAAACGTTTTGTTGGGAGTTAATTATGAATGACTCAAGACTATTGTTTTATATATATATATATTATTTTAATATTATTTAGTAATGACAATTACAAATTTTTACAATTTATCTGAATAGAAAAACTAATTCGTCAATTGTATACAATACAATTTTACGATAACCTTTTATGAAGACTGAAAATGCATTAAAAATCAGAGATTCGCTAACTTACAAGTAATTAATTAATAAAATATATATATAAAAGAAATTATAAACTCAAAAAATGTTTCTAGACTTAACATTGTTCTCAATTTTTTATTGTTCAGGAATGCTACTGTTTCTTAATTCAATTGAGCTAAATAACCAGAGCAGTCGAAGTCCGTAATTCACAAAAAATATATAAATAAATAAATAAAAAATAAAAATAAAGTTACGCGATACATTTTTTTGAAAAACTGTCTGGAATTTTCAATGATTTTATTAAAATAATTGAAGTATTTAATAAAACTGATTACAAATAAAATCCAAATTTAGAAAAAAAATTTCAAATTTTTTTTTAAATTTGGGAGTACCCGATCAGGAACGGATATTACTTTTTAGTCACTTTATCGTTTAACAAAATACATTTTGAACATTAAACATTTGAAAATGTTAACTAATTTCTTTTTTTTAATTTTGTGGGCTCCCATATTTAAGGAGAAACATTCGAGTAAAATTAATTCTTAAGAAGATAATTTCAAAATGGGGATAATAAAATTTAAAAAACTTTAATTAAAAAAAAAAAAAAAAAAAAAAAAAAAAAATACGAAGATACATCCTTATTTATAAACGATTGAAATTTTTAGGATGGCAATTTTTGACTAATCTTTTTTTCAAGAAGTATGAAAAAGTAAAGCTATCAAAAAATTACGATTTTTACATATTAAATAGAACGGGAAACTTGGAAGTTAGATTTAAATTTAGAATATCTAAAATAAAATATTTTTTTAATTAAAAAATTTTTTTTTACCACAGACCATTGGAGTGGGATGGTGAAAAGTTTTTTATAGTAATTTGAAGGCCTATTTACATAGACAATATAGATACAAAAAACTAGCATTAATTCGTTTTCTAAGGAAATATATAGCTAAAAAATCTGATGTAGACACCACATGACTTCCTTTTACGTCTATGAAATTACATATAAAGATTTTTTTTAAATGAAAAATACATAAAATTTTACTTCATTAATAACTTCTGATATTTTTCCATTCATTATTTTTTTTTGTTTTTATTGGATTATTAATTATCGTAAAAACATTTTTACAATCAGAGATAAATAATTATTAATAAATCAATATATTTAAATTAAAAAAAAAGAGATGAAGTCTAATTCGAAGCGATGTACCTTTCTCACACAGATCCAAATATTTCATTAATTAAAATTTCATTTATCTGTAACTCTGGAACCAATAAAAATACGTACAACTTCTGATATATCGTTGAAAAGTTCTCAATGAGGGCTTATTACTGCAGTTAAGAAAAGTCCAAAATCCAATTTTTTTTTATTTTGGGTTTTTTTGGGCACTTTTGGTTCAGTGGATTGCAATCAAAAGGGGAGGTGCACAACTAGTTGTTACAACAGTCCTATATCCAAAATTATAACATTCAAAGGCTAATCGTTTTTGAGTTATTCGAGATAAGATATACGAACGTACAGAAACCACGCCAAAACTAGTCAAAATGGATTCATGGATGGTAAAAATGGAATTTCCGTTCATATCTGAAAACCGAAATATTTCGCGATCACAATACTTCTTTTACTTCGTACGAGGAAGTAAAAAAGAAAAATATATATTCATTTTTTGTGGACGGAGGCGAATACTAAATAAAAGTTTTTGGTAATTTATGATTTTGGTAAAAGTCTTCAATTTTTGTAAGAAAAAAATGTTTGATAAAGTGCCCCGGAAAAGATTTGAAATTTTATTTCGGAAAAAACATCCCCTTCTTTCAATTGTACAAAAATTAATACATTCTTTTCCCCCCCGAAGATAGTACCTATCTACCAAGTTTGAAGAAAATCAGTCAATGGAATCCAAAGTTCTAAGACCACATACAGGCCGATATACGTACAAACGTCACTCTGAAAAAATTGATTTTTCGGACTTGGAAACACTGGGATAAAAAAAAATTCGCAGTTAATTTTCATTTTATTTAAATTCATTAAAAAAAAATGTTTCCTTGAAGTCTAAAACTTTAAAAAATACCAATTTTCTTTTACATATTTTTTTGACCATTTTACATCCTTTACCGGTATAGCTGTAGCACCATATCGTTGAATATTTCAACGATTTTATAAAAGATGGGTATCCAATTTTCCTTGAAAGCGAGTACTTTCAAGGAAAATTGGAAAGGAGTCTTTCTTAAGGTTTTTTGTATGTTTCTCATTTCTTCCAAGGATCAACTATTTCTTTATCTTGATCCTTTTACTCCTAGTGTTTTTCTGTGGGTTTTGATTGGATATCTAGGGAGTTTATTAGAACTCCTGCATTCAACAAATTATTGGGAACTGCTTTGCCTTTGAAATAGTATAGGAATGCAGTTTACTGCCCAGTGGCTGTACAAAAAGTCTAAACTGGAAAATTTCGGGTTCATAATTTCTCCTACTAATACATACACAAAAAAACATCAAAATAATATCATTTATTTCGGGGCGGAAAGAAGATAGAAACTTGAGATGTGATGATAATTTTATGTCGCATATGTGTGTGTGTAAGTGTAAGAGCACGATTCATTAACAGCTATAGAAATTTTGATTAATAACAATGTTCGCTTTGATCAAAGAAACAATACACGATGTAATGAAGCAAATATGTACATTAAATGTTTTTGAATTACTATGCAGGAAAGAAAATAAATTTTGTATTATGATTATTAATATAAAATAATACGTGCGTGATGCAGGAAATGTCGTTTTACAATAACGTTTAAGAGTGAAAGAGAATGAGAGAATAAGAGAGGAAGAGGGGAAGAGCATATGGCCGGCGTAACGTACATGTCCAAGATAAGTTATATAAATTCATCAAATTGTGTATACGGTATTGTGCTATATATACTGAATACGCGGGTAGGTAGAGTATATTATATAAAGTACGTATAAAAAGAATGGACTAGGGAACGAAAGGCGTGCAATGCAGCAAACGGTCGAAAAGCACGACCTCTATTGTTGATTCAGGTGAAATAAGCCTCCTACTGTGCTAGTGTAAGTGTGTTCCGTCGGACGGCTATTCGTTCATTCCCTTTTAATAGCAAACCAAGCAAACTCAACTCGGGAACTCGATTTTGAAACAACTAACCTTAACAGACCTTTACGGTTTGTTACTATATAGGTACTTTAAAATTTAGTACAAGTTTTATTTCCTGAAACGAGATCGTAAAAATAATATATAAAGAATTCAGTCTTTTTTACGTATTTTATTTTAGGTCAACGTAACATTTACTATTCCAAGTTAAATTAATAAAAAATAAAGTTCTCAACATTTTAAAACATTTGCCTTTGTAATATTCTACTGAGATAAATTAAACAAACTTCTTCAGTATTTGATCAGTTTCTAATAACATTTACCGATTAGGAATAAAAAAAAATTAAATTCAATATTTTTATTTTTCCGAGACAGTGTAATTTAAAAGTTGTACAATGTAATTTAAAAAAAAATGACTACAGGGACTGTAACGGTGGTTATAAACACAAAAAAATTATTTATATCAGGGATCGGTATTCAATTCCCGGAATAGTTCTACCTCATTTTACATTGAATTAACGATCTAGTGCTTAAGTAAGTTCAAATGAGATGACTTAGAGATTAATTTACATGGTTGTTCATCTGCTGTTGCCATAGCTACACTGTGGGCTGAAGATCGAAGTTTAATTCAGCTTAAGTTATGTAGAACTTTTGCACAAGATTTATTTCCAAATTTACCAGCATAATTTGGTCGTTCATATTAAACTTTTAGCATCACTGTTTTGCTGCTTATTATATTCTAAATATAATACAGCCACTACATCTGTTTTTATAGCAGAGCGTTAGCTTCTCAGCCTTTCATCCGGTAGGTTTTCCGGTTTGAATCTCAGTCAAGTTTGGCATTTTTCACACGTTACAAAGATTTATTTCTTATTATATACAGTAATTGAATAGTTACTCTGTAGTTTCTTGTGAAAGAAATTTTTAAAAAATCTGATGTGAACAACACATGACTTTCTTGTACGACTTAGAAAGAATATTGTACAACAATATCAGAGGAGAAATGAACTTAAATATAAGAATTTTTTGAAATTTATTACAGATCGGCAATGTATGTCTTAGTGTATATGTTGTACTTGAGAGGATCTATTTTCAGTCACTCTGTAGTTAACTTAAATATAGATAAAAAAAAATACAAATTAATACAATTAATTAAGAATAAATACAAATTATTCTGAATATATAAATTACAGAATAATTGAATAAAATTGCACAGAGGTTAAACTAGAAAGTCGAAAATTATAATTTTCAATTAACATTAAATAATCAGATGTTTCATCAAATTTATTACATATACACATATGTAATAATGCCTATTAAATTACATATACACATTTTTAAATGTGCATAAAATTTTATTTTACTAATAACTTCCGATTTTTTTTCATATCTTTTTTTTATTGTTATTATTGAATAATTATTTATTGTAAATTTTGTATTACAATCACGGGTTAATAATTATTAATAAATCAACATATTTAACTTAAAGAAAAAATGTTAAAAAATAATTTAAAAAATGAAGATGAAGTCTGATTCGAACCGATGTGACTTTCTCTTCTAAGATCCAATTATTTCATTACTTAAAAATTCATTTGGGTATAACTCTGGAACCAATGAAAATAAGTACTACTTGTGACATAGTTGAAAAGCTCTCAATGAGAGCTTATTACTGCAGTTAAGGAAAAGTACAAAATCCAAATTGTTTTGGATTTTGGGCTTTTTTGGACACTTTTGCTTCAGTCGATTGCAATCAAAAGAGGAGGTGCACAAATAGATGTTTCAACAGTCCTAAATGTAAAATTTCAACCTACTACAGCTAATAGTTTTTGAGTTACGTGAGGTACGTACATATGTAAGTACAGATGTCACGCCGAAACCAGTCAAAATGGATATTTCCGTTGAAATCTAAAAACCGACATTTTTCGCGATCACAATACTTCCTTTACTTTGTACAAGGAAGTAAAAATTAAGAATATATTTTCTTTAAAAAATCTTAATACAAAATTTGTATAAAAATTGGGAAAAAAAAGACTAACAACAATACTGCTGAACTTTTCATAATGAAACTTTCCATATTTACGTTGGGGAACGTAAAGAAACTTTTTATATTCACGTAAATAGATATTTTAAGAATTATATTGTAATTCTATGCTTGGTTTACTGGATATATCTGTTTTTTGCATAAAAGTTGTCTTTAAACTTCCCTGCTTCTGATACCTTTCTTTAGTTTGTTAATCGTCTGTAATTTTACAAAGTGATATAAAACATTTTAATCTATGTTTTTTTATAATTCGTATAACAAAAAAAACTTTCGAGCCATTTCTTTACCAAGCATAAATTTATTCTCACAAAACTGATTTAAGTTTAGACTAGAATAACGGCAAAATATTTATTATTATGTCAACATATAATTCACTCATTATTTTTTGAAAGAAATTATTATAGGCAGATTTATAACTGTCTTTATATTTTATTATAAAACAAGCATACCATGCTTGATAATACTGTTCCATTTATAGAGATTCAACTAATATATATTCAAACGTATGTTAGATACCAAAAAAATGTTATAAGCAACCTGTTATGAGGGTAGACGTTACTTGAAGTTACTTCTCAATGTGCTACACCGACCATTTTTCAAGAAAACAAGCGTGTCATGTCAGTTTACTAAGGAAGTTGAGAATTTAATTAATTTTAATGGTACTTTTTCACACCCAGCTAAACATACTGTTCCATATCGGCATGATAAGACTACTGAAATCCAGGAGACATTCAGATTTACAAATGACACCTTCAATTATTAACAAGGAGTGGTTGTATGATGAATATTATTCTTAGAGTAAGTAAATTTAAACAATACTTTAAATAAAATATAATATCCTACCGTTATAATATATTAAATTTAATAATAACATTATTTTACGCCGTATAATAAATGATAAAATTTCACAGAAAGGTACTATAATTAATTAAAGCACGATTACATAAAGTGATTAATTTGTAACAGTATTATTACAAAATTAATATTTTAGATTATATACTATTCCTGCTAAATTAACTGATATCATTATAACAAATATATAACAAAACTGGCATAATAAATAAAACGCGATTACGTGAATTCTCCCTTCTTATATAAATCGTAAAGTACACGTACATTCTACTAGAATTTATTTATGAAAGCTGTGCATTTAAAATTATTATGTCGTAAGAAATATAAATTACTGTCACATTTTAATAGACAATTCAGTGAATGTTGTTTATTTTTGTATATAACTTATATGAATTTATACATATATATTTTTGTCTTGATGCAACGGTCGGAATAGGATGTATATACACCTGATGCCAACCGAGTATAAGGGTAGAGAAAATAAGTAAAGGGATGATGGAAAGGAGGAGGTGGTTAGGGCAGAGTGAAATATCGTCCGGAATATTATTTCTATCCGGGGTCTTGGTGTTCTTCCACCCTTAATAAATGCAAATCCGGTTATTGCTTGTATAGCAAAGGGAAGCTTTAAGGGAGAAGAGTAGTGTTTCGACGAGGGAAGGGTGAGACCGAGGTAGACGGCTTCGGATAAAAGTAATCTTTGGCCAGGACAGACAGAGACAGAGAAAAAGAGAAAGACAGAAAGATTCAGTTTTATCTGGGTTGGTTTCAGACATTACGTGACTCAGAACTCCTACCGCTAATTTACCCCTCGCGGTGAGCAAAACATCCCTCGCGAACCAGGGTTAATTCTGTTTAGAAGTTGCTTCCTCTACGCTCACCCCTCCTCGCTGTCCCCGCAACTACCGAATCCAACTATAGCAATAAACATACGGCCGAAGTCCTCTACTCCCCTCCGAACCACTACTCCTGGTCATTTGGATTACTACAAGAAATTTAATAATCACACTCCCACCCCTACAGGTTGCTAATTAACTTACTCGCTCATTTAACAAGTGTAAACACATCTTCCACTTAATTCGACAATATAAAGACTACAATTAAATCTTTTCACATTAAGTCGGCTAGAATATTTTAATTATTTCACAAAAAATGTTTACGTTAATAAAAAATCATTATGTCAGAACCAATTTTATCAAAAAATGTACTTATTTAACTAATACAGATTTTATAGTCTGATGAAATGGCTCTTGAAGGTATATGAGATAACAGTAGAAACATTCTAAGATAACAGAAAAAAGCCGGGATAAGATGTAACCCATAATATACTTTTCATTTAAAAAAAAATGTGTATGTAATTTAATAGGCGTACAAGGAAGTCATATGGTTACCACATCGGTTTATTTTAGAATGCAGGACGAATATTTTCATACATATAAAAAACAAATAAAGTACGGTTAAATATAAAGTTAAACGTAAAATCGTTTTAATTTCTTATACTGCTCTGCAATATATTTATACATAATTATATAAAACTCTTTAATCAAATTAAAGTTAATAAGAAAGAAAACGCAAACAAACTAAAAGATCTTCACCATAATTTAGTATAATAGAAATATATCTTTTCTTTATTATTTGTTTTTTGCTGTTAAACATATTCGTGCAAATACAGGCATTTAAATTAAATTCATCACGCTGTTTTGAAAATAACGAATTAATTAGATATGGTGGTTAAAACAATTTAACAGAAAACATATAGGTTTTTGGCAACAGGATACTTTTTTAAAAACTCTTTCAAGCTTCATTTAATAACTTCGTAATTTAATTATGTGTATATATATATATATAATTATATATACACACACATATATATATATATATATATATATATATATATATATATATATATTATGTAGGGGTTATATATTAGCTATCGCTTCTCTTTAGTAAAACACCTCTCAAAATTAAAAATTAATAAAAATTTAATTTTCTTACGAAAATGGTTTTAAATTTTATACTAATTAAATTTTATAGTATTAAATTTTAATACTATTTGTAGTAAATAGGGAATTTATCTTGTCTAAAGTTTGCTATTTTCCATGATTTATTATTGAGGTTGAATTTCAGAAAAAATTTCATGGCATAAAAACTACGCTAAATATAATTTTTTTAACAAATAAAAAAACATTTTTTTTTAAATTTTAAATGGATGATGAAACCAGCTTCTTTTTCCGAAAATGTGTTGTATTTTGCTGTTATCGTTATGACGTAAGAGCATATCGTATTTAATTTCTTCAAATTCAATTTTTTTTTTTTACGTATGCTCAAGAAAAAGAATCAGTAATATATTGTCATTACTAGTATAGCTATTTTAAAAAAGATAAAAATTCTGCTATGGAAAGTATAAAGGTCATTTATTATTCTGATGAAGTAAAGTAAGATAAACTGCAACATCCTTTATTGAATTATGTGATTAGGAAACATATTTAAATATTTTAATTTTATGACGTTAAATTACGGATAAGTTTTAAACTATAACGTTTAATTATCGATGAGTTTTAATCAATCACTTAAATCTTCTACATTATAACTTTATATATCTAACTTCTATACAGAACTATCTCTCTCTCTCTCTCTCTCTCTCTACCTATATATATATATATATATATATATATATATACACACATTGTAGACGAATTGAAAAAAATCAAGATTACTGTAAAGAGCGCCGTCATTTTGCAATGTGCTCAGCAAATTTGAAAAAAATCTAGAAATTTCTAATCGGAGTGACATTTTTCAGGCTTATTGTAATGAGCCCATACAACTTTAAGCTAATTAGAAAATGTGTAATTGTTTGCTCATTAAAGAAAAAAAGATCTAAATAGATGTCCAATGTAAGCATTAATGCTTATAATTTTAAATATATTCAAACCAAACCTAACCTACGCTCGCTAATCAATGTTAGCGGGCGTTAATAAAAATATAAATAACTTAAAACATTGAAAAAAATACAAAAATAAGTAAAGAGTAAAAATAAGTTTGGTTAGATTATATTTATAATTTCTCTGTAAATATCTCCAAATTTCCACTGATTTGAAAGAAAAAATGTGCAAACAACTACACATTTTCTAATTAGCCTAAAGTTGCATGGCCTTATTACAACAAGCCTGAAGAATTTCAATAAGCCTGAAGAATATCAGGCTGCTATGTAGCTGTGAAAAGCTTTATATTTTTTCAATATATTTTACATATTTTTTTTTAAATTCTATGCTTCAGGAGCCAAAGATGGTGCAATCGTGAAATGTGTTATTTAGGCACTTCTTTGAAAATAGAATTTTACGTGTTTCACAATTTTTAAAAAAAATCAAAATGGTAGTTGGCAAACGGAGAAGAAAATTTTTTCATGAAACTATATGTAGCTATAAGCGTTACAGTCGTGAAAATTGGTATTTAAAGTTTTCTTTGTCAACAAAAAGGTACCTGTTTTACAGTTAAAAAATAATTTGCGGGGAGTAAACGGACAAAAATTTTGTATTAAAATTCTATATCGCAACAATATGTAATAAAAAATTATTTAATTCTAGGAGGCGCTACGGTCGTACAGTGTTACTTTTGACCAAGTCGATTCGTGTTTATTTTGCGAATAATTGTTTGTTATACAATCAGAATATCTTGCTGAGTTTAAAAGACTTCAGTTTTGCCTAAAGCTGTGTTTTGCCATGACTATCGAGCCCTAGAGGTAGATTTTAATTAAGGAATTAACTTAAGGAAGATTGCTACTCTCATGGAGAATTTTTATGTGGCTTGTTCCAAAGTAAGCTCAGCCAACACTTTGGTCATTCTTGCATCTGAACTGAAAGGCCGTAATGTATTTTACAAAGGTGTGTTCAAATTAATTTTTTTTAACTTTTCTACCAATCTAAAAGGACACATAGTCCGCTAACGCTAAACATCGTTGTCAACAAGTCTTTTCTTTTATCTATCTTTTTATGTTTAGCCTCCGGAACCACCGTAAAGTATTACTTCAGAGGATGATATGTATGAATGTAAATGAAGTGTAGTCTTGTACAGTCTGGAAGTATCAAGTTTGAAACGTAAGAACATTTCCAGGATAAAACTACCCATTAGAAACATTATGATAAGACTAAAATCATCGGGAAAGTATTTAGATCAATTTGCTAATATGTTCGCTAAAACAACAACCATTAAATTATGGTAAAATTTTAATAAAGAATCAAATGTTTTTTTAAAACTTAATGAAGATACAAATCCAAACCCGTGTGAGTGAAGTCGCGGACAGCAACTAGTAATCGAAGGTTCTTTCTTATTCTTTTATTTATTTATTTTTTTATTAACTTATTACGGTATTACATATAATTAATTTTATTAGGAGTTAATAAATGGTATAGAAAATTTTACCGTAACATGAAAATATAATTCCTTTTAAAACGCTCGTTACATCAGAACGTTTTTTACTTCCTTGTACGAAGTAAAGGAAGTGCTGTGATCGCGAAAACTTTCGGTTTTCAGATTTCAACGGAAATATCCATTTTGACCACCCTTAAAACCATTTTGACTAGTTTGGGCGTGATGTCTGTACGTATGTATGAATCTTGTATAAATCAAAAACGATTAGCCGTAGGATGTTGAAATTTTAGATTTAGGGTTGTAGTAACATCTAGTTGTGCACCTCCTCTTTTGATTACAATCGACAGGACCAAACGTGTCCAAAAAAGTTCAAAATCCAATTTTTGGGATATTTTGGAATCTTCCTTAAGTGCAGTAATAAGTCCTCATTGAGAGTTTTGAACGATATATCATAAGTGGTACTTATTTTCATTGGTTCCAGAGTTATAGCCAAATAAAATGTTTGAACCGATGTGCCTTCCCCTTGTAAAATCCAAATAATTCATTAAGTAAAATTTTATTTGGCTATAACTCTGGAATCAATGAAAATAAGTACCACTTATGATATATCGTAGAGAAGCTCGAATCAACTTCATCTCTTTTCTTTTTTTTTACTTTTTTTAATTTTAATTTTTAAAAAAATGTGTAAATGTAATTTAATAGTTGTACAAGGAAGTCATGTGGTTAATACTATGTTTGATAATCATTGCAAGAAAAAGTAATGAAAAAATAATAAATTTTACATTTGGATGATGCGACTTTTATAATTACAATTTTATTAAATATTTTCATCAGCAAGAGATTTAAATTAACTTCATAATAATAATAATTACCCGGCATCTTGGCCAATGAGCAATTGTCCATATATTTGAGATAACGGGTTCCGTTATTACGTGATATTTTCCTCTCTACGCCATTAATATTAGTTAAAGTGTTGCTTGAAAAAACAAAAATAACCTAATGAAGTGATTTACAAAATAATACCCCATAGTAAGGACATTTGCATCTACTGAAAACATTTTTTATTCAACTAATATTACAAATAAATAAATAAGTAATAAATAAATAAGTAATTATTGTAATATTACAATAAATAAGTACAAATATTACTTTAGTACAAATATTGCAGTTTTCTGAAGAAAAACGGGTGACAATTGAAAAAAAAATTGGTTCAGAAACATACAAATAGCACGACGAAATTAAGAAAAGATTTCATATTACGTAGTTAAAAGAAAACATTTAAATATAAATAAAAGTTTTGCACTTCGCACAGAATAAAGTTAAATTAGGTTGAAATTTGATTAAAAATGGGGTTTAAATTTAAGTTTTTTTCGAAAAATGAAATCAAATTACGTTAAAAAATATTCAGCAGCATTATCTGTATTAACAGAATATTAATTTCATTTTTAATGCCACGAAGAAAAATTTCAGTAACAACGGGAAAAAAACAGTGCTCTTTTGTAGAGCTATTATCAAATATTCAGCTTTAAAATCATCGGAAAAAATATAACACTACTAATATTATTTCAAAGATTTGTAATTTTTATGAAAGGAGTTAAGCTGAATATCAGGTAATATTATATTGCGTCAATAAGATATTATATATCTTAATATAGATATTTTATTTCTGAACAAGGCTACAATGAAAACGAATTTCTTTTTAATCTTTAAATACCAGTATTAAATAGTTATTTTCCTTTTAACAAATAAAAGATTTACAAATTTCTACTTACCTAATTTGACCTACGCTATTCATAATTTTATTAACTAAAAACCTTTTTTTTTTACATTTCCTACTTTTTATATTATTAATAAAATAATTATATCCGTAATGGCATCTAATTACTTAATTTTTTCTGGTGTTAATTTTTAAAACTGAATTTCTTTGAGCTGTAGTGATGAATTAGAGCCATTCATTATTTGTTATGTATCGATCTCAGCTAGCTGTCAAACGAACAATACCATTAAGAAAGACTTAACAAGAGAACTTTCCTTTATTTTCCGAAATTCTTTCCTTATATATTTCTTTTAATTTTCTTTATATGTCGTTTAAAATCATCAGAAAATTTATTTCTAACTCCAACAAAATCTTTAAAATTAATTGTTCTTCAGATTTATTTAATGGGTGACTTAACAATAAAAGCATAAAATATTTAACACAATATTTTTGTTTTTAAAAAAAAAATTCATTATTTATTTTTATTTATAAAGATATATAATTGAAATTGATTTAACTTACACTATAAAAAAAATAATAAATAGTTTAAATGATATATCAAACTCAGGTTTAGACATAAATTCTTTTTGACCTATGTTTATAAACGAAGCGAGCATATAAAGTATTATATCTCAACGCACATCAGAGAGAACAAATGAATAATTTTTAGCGTGCAGATAAGTGCAAACTGGTTTAGTTCCATTTTAATTTTCTTGGTGATCTACTAGTTTGCGATACTGAAATTTCAAAAATGAAATGTCAAATTGTAAAAAGAATGGTATCTTAGAAACTAAAAGTTACAAACTAAAACCATGAAATATACCGAGCTTAAAAATTTTTACAAGGAATTACAATCCAATGAAATAAGGCGTTGTCATTATTATACAATATATTTGCCACATACATTCAAATATACTTTAAGACGAATAAAATTTAAAATTAAAAAGAAAGAAATGCAACTGATTATTTAAAAATAATTTTTCATTCAAAAGGTTTAAATTAAGTAAATATATAATAATTAAATAAAAATTATTTTATATATATATATATATATATATATATATATATTTATTTATTTAGTTTAAATATGTATTTAAATAGAGATTAGTAATTAAATTTTATCAAGAGTGATCAGAATTGCTTATAATTCAATGTGAGATTGTTGATTCTTAAGAATTTCATGTTATTCTGTAATTAGCACTGGATTTGTTTGTTCTTTATGGTTATAACTTTCCTAAGATTTATTAAAGGTGTTGATTTTAGAAATCATGCTGATGTAACTAAAACTAAAAGTTTTATTTCGTATTTTCTTAACTCTAATTATTCTGCATTAACGTTTTAAGATTTTGCCATTGAAAATTGTAAAATATTACTTTACTAAAGTTTTCAAATGAAAATAATAATTTCTAAAAAAAATTTAATCCGCATCTTTCTTCTTTTATGGACTTTAATTACTTCTCTTTTTTTTGTTAATCGTCGTCCGTCCCGGAGAAGTGTTCTTACAATAAAAAAGCATTCCGACTATTAATTAAGACAACCAGTTCAAATTATATATATCAGATCCTTTATTAAAACGATTTAAAATAATTTACAATACCTGCAAAAAACGAGTAAATGAGGAGACAGGGGAAAAAGCCTTGACGAGCTAGTATAGTTATGAAGTCTATATCTATACGTAAGAAATATTGTTTTGCTGTATGTCAGTTTCTAATTTATTTATTTTTTTTACAAGTCATTGGCATATTTAGGTTCTAGTTATCTGAATTATTTATATACATTAAAGTCTACACATTTTTTTTTTAAAGTAAATAACTCGAAATTGAATTTATTTTGATTGCTATCCAGACAGAAATTTTTCAGAGGTTAAAGATATCTCTAATTTTTTTTAGTCATGCACGCTCCGATTTGGTCTTATACGTAAAGTAAAGCTAAAAAATCTGGAAAACACTGGACTGCTGCACTCATACACCCACTACACAAGAAAGAGGACAAAACAAACCCGGAAAACTACAGAGGAATTTCACTATTAGATTGCACATATAAAATACTCTCAAGAATAAAAGATCAACTCGAAAATGAACTCGGAGAATATCAGGGGGAGATTTAGACCGTGGAGAAGCTGTCCTGAGCAAATAATCACTCTCAAATTAATAATGGATGTACAAAAGATGAAACGAAGACAACTAATAATATCATTCATAGATTTCCAAAAAGCCTGCGACAGCATTCATAGACCATCAATGTTGAAAATACTAAGAAACTTAGGATTACAATTGAAACTAGTAAAAATGATAGAACTAACGTTAACTGACACATACTCTAAAATAAAATTCAGAGGAAAAATATTAGAACCATTCCTAATCAAAACGGGTGGAGATGGACTATATCCATTGCCCATGAACTGCGAGCTAGGATATAATGAAAGAGCGGTACAAAAAAGACCCACCACACGTAACAATTGAAGCAAGGAAACATGTAAACCATATCAAAGTAAACTATGTAGAATTTGCAGATGACCTAGCGTTTCTAGCCAATAACAACCCAGAAACTAGAATACAAGAAACTTCATTGAAAAAGAAGCAGGAAAAATAGGCCTAATGAAAAGATTAAAATAATGGCCATAAATCCCCTGATATTGAACCACGTAATCATAAACGAACACAAAGTCTAGCTAGTTGAACGGTTTAAATATTTAGGAGAAAATATCACACATGACCTCAAAGAAAAAATAAACTGGAAAGAAAGAATACAAAGGCTCAATTATGCACAAAATACCACCAAAACAACGTATAACAAAAGATGCATCTCAATAAATATCAAACTCAATCATTATAAAGCTGTAATCAGACTTTTAATGTCATATGGCAGCTAAACACTCTTCAAACTAAGATCCAACATTTCCTACTCAGCAGAGATGAAAAAAATAGAAAGAAGAATTCTAAGAACATGCTTAAATATAAGACGACTTACTGATGGGGGAGAATGGAGACTCATGCCAAACCATGAGGTACATAAAGATGTAGAACAACCTCTAGATTACTTTAGAAAGAAAAGAATCTCCTTCTTTGGACACATATAAGAACAGAACTCGTCAGGAAACTGGTTGATAAATACTGGAAAATTTCCAAAACACCTAGCTGGATAACCAAAATTAAACAAGATATGCAAGAAAGAAATCACAATAGAAGATTTACGAAACAAAACTGACAATATAAAAATACTAAAAGAATACAATATAAATACTACAAGAAAACAATATAAGAATACTCCAGTTTTAAAATTTAAAAAAAAGTAAACAACAACGAGGGTTTGTTCAGAAGAACTGAAAAAGGCACGATCTGACAGAATGAAGAAGTATTGGGAAGCAATCAAGAAAAAACTAAAAAGAAAAGACGAACTAGAGTTGACTAAAGTGGTCCAACGTGACCTCAAAATCCTCAAAAAAAGATAAAAATCTAATTATTAATATTAATTAGATTAACAGGTTCTGATTTTGGTTTTTCTTTAGATTTTTTTCTCAATTCTATTTATTTTTGACGTAATTTAACATGATTTCCTGAAAAAAGCCGTAATAAATTTTTGTAATTTTGAAAAACAAATTTCCTTTTGTAGGACTAAAATCACTTGCATTTCATAAGACTTAATTTGACGATATACAACAGCATTTTTAGATCAGTTAAGAAGGCAATGAAAAATCGTTTCATTTTTCATTATCCTAAATAAGCCTGGCATGAAAACTTGTTATTCGTATTAGTAGCGTTAACGTATTTTCAGGAATTTATTATTGGTCGCTTTAACATATCGTGGTTTATTTATTTAAATTAGTTAATTAAATTTACTTCTCTTAACTCTAATAATTTGTGAAAAACCGTTTTCCTTTAAAAGGACAGAATGTTTTAATTAATTTTTTTTTATTTCAACCGTTACTCGGTTTACTTGAGCATAAAATTACACATGCTTAAGAAAAAGTATGATTCATACGAACTACGTAGCCTCTAGTTCATTTAAAAATCCGTACGTACAAGCTCCACGACACTCTAGTCTACTTGGTTCATTCGTAACCGTGATTTATGTAACACAAGCACGACTGATATTTTAGGGATGAGTTAAGTTTATTACTGAATTAATCTAAAACAGTTTTACCTTATAATATTTACGTCAAATGTTGCTTCCTTATTAAAACTTAAAAAAATGAATCAAGAAGTAACATTTAAAGGATATTAAATTCAAAACAAAAATATTATGTAGGATAACATTGCCCAGAATGGGCCTTAATGATTTCATTTTATGTAAATAAAAGAGAATAATACTGAACATTTTATTTTGAAAAGATCTAGTCTAGTTTTTTGAGGAAAAATATTCATAACCACAGGAGGAAATGCTTACTGTAGCAGCGAGAAGGTTCTCGACAAAAACCACCGGGTATACTTGTTTAAATTAAGTACAAAATGTTAAATAAATCTTTCGTAATTATTAAAAATAAAAAATTTAATGTACGTATAAAATAGGGAAATATGTATATATAACGTAAGGTAAATGGAACGAGAATTCAAAAACATTACTACATAACTAATGTAGGAACACTTTGAGGTTGAATAACAGCACAACAGTAAAAGTCCCTTGAATATTGTATAAAGTTATCGACATGAAGCTATGTTAATGTCTTTTTGATGAGGTGATGAACGGCTTCGTTACATTAAATTATATACGACACCCACTCGGTATGTACGTTTAAATTTCGTATACATTAGTTATACAGTTTGATAGACGTTATAAAATATGTATCACAACGCGGTATAACTTCGTCTTTAATTTCCAGTCATGATGAAATACTAATACAGAAGTTAACATAACAGACACCATTTTCTTCCATCTATATTTCATAATACATTCGCTAAATTTGGACATCGACTTCAATATCTCATTACCATAATTTATTAATGATTTACCTAAACGTATTTATAAAAGTATTAAATATATCTTAAACAGAAATATTTAAATTAAAAATAAATCTAAACTACTAGATAACAAATTTTTACACGTCTGATTATGTCATTACATAAAATTTATAAACTGACAATAAACTTGAAATACTTTCTTGGCGTTGGTTATTTATTCTTAAACATGAAAAACCTACGTTTTTAATTTCCAGTCATGATGAAATACTAATACAGAAGTTAACATAACAGACACCATTTTCTTCCATCTATATTTCATAATACGTTCGCTAAATTTGGACATCGATTTCAACATCTCATTACCATAATTTATTAATGATTTACCTAAACGTATTTATAAAAGTATTAAACATATCTTAAACAGAAATATTTAAATTAAAAATAAATCTAAACTACTAGATAACAAATTTTTACACGTCTGATTATATCATTACATAAAATTTATAAACTGACAATAAAGTTGAAATACTTTCTTGGCATTGGTTATTTATTCTTATACATGAAAAAATTTTTTTTTAACTTTCATTCTCCTACCCGTAATATTGCCCCAAAGTATTTTTTTCGGGTCACTTACACAACCACTACGCCTAGGAAGATATAAAAAATATGCAATTAATAAAAAGGTTAATTTTTGTTGATTTTTGGAGAAGGGAAAAATTTAGAACAAAATTTTTCTAAAAATGGTAAGATTAACATGCATACATGTACCGAGCTAAATATAAAGTGGGGTATCTTGGCCAAATCTTGAGAAAATTGCTCCTTAAAAAACTCTCTACCCCTGAAGATATAGATCACAAAATTCTAACTAAAAATTGCCCCATATATAGAATGGCAACAAAAATAAGTTGTGACGGTTTCATTGTCAAAGGTCTGTGTACTTCAGTTACTATAACTATTACTATTCTTTCTTTGGTAATTTTTCAGTTTCTTTTTCAGGATTCTATAAAGCCTGGATACATTTACTGTTATCTACCTGTATTATTCTCACAACCATGAGGGTAACGAATATTGCCATGGTCCTGGCTAGATGGGAATGGCGAGCAAAGCAAGCTTTGAGTTGGTTCAGGGGGGTGCCCCGACCGGCTAAAGTTTTAATAAAAATATCTAAATATTAGAATACTTCAGTTTGAATCTCAATTTATAACTTTTTTTTTTGTCTTCAGTCATTTGACTGGTTTGAAGCAGCTCTCCAAGATTCCCTATCTAGTGCTAGTCGTTTCATTTCAGTATACCCTCTACATCCTACATCCCTAACAATTTGTTTTACATATTCCAAACGTGGCCTGTCTACAAATTTTTTTCCTTCTACCTGTCCTTCCAATATTAAAGCGACTATTCCAGGATGCCTTAGTACGTGGCCTATAAGTCTGTCTCTTCTTTTAACTATATTTTTCCAAATGCTTCTTTCTTCATCTGTTTGTCGCAATACCTCTTCATTTGTCACTTTATCCACTCATCTGATTTTTAACATTCTCCTATAGCACCGCATTTCAAAAGCTTCTAATCTTTTCTTCTCAGATACTCCAATTGTCCAAGTTTCACCTTATATTGCTAACGGTAACAGGTGATTACCGTACAATTTCACGGAAGGCGATCTTGGTGAACGCAATCGTGAAACCGATAGACTTAATTGCGCCCGAGAGACAAACGGCATTATGTTGCTAAGAAATCAGGTGAATTGACTACGAAAAAAATAAAGGAAATAGGACAGGATGGTGTCGCCCTGTGGCAGGCCAGATGGGATGAGACAGGCGTTATACCCAAGATCTTTTCCCTAATGTTAATTTGCGGGATCCCTCTTGGGTACACCCGAAAAAGTATGTGACGAAATTTTTTTCTGAGCATGGCGCTTTACGGGACATAATTCAGAAATTTGGCTTGGCGGACTCTGGTATGTGTCCGCAATTCGGATTGTTGGACGGTGTGATATATGAATGAGCTATAATGCACACGGGGACCATTTCTCGGCTTGATATTATTGGGTCGACAAACGATCTTCAAGTTAATTGGAAAAACCGGGCCGAATGGTTGATCGCAGAAAGTTTTCTTACATATTTGGCGAAAGAAAGGATCGTTGAAGGGGTGTGATGTTACGCTTGGACTTTCCTTCTTTGTGTTTATGTTTGATTTTATTCTTATATTTTATGGTTTTTTAAACTGTTGCTGTTTTTGTTTCAGTTTGATTATAGATTTGTATGTTTTTCGTTAGTTATGTTATATTAAACTTATTTTTATTGGTATGTTTTGTTAGTGGCTTTTTTGTTGCATTTTATGATTCGTTGTGTGTCGAACTCATTTTTACCTTTCGGGTAGGTAGAATTCAGTTTCTTCGTTCTTACAAAGCCATTCAGTCTCGTTTAACATTTGGCTAGATGTGTTTTGTTTGGAGTTTATGTTAGTTAGTAGGACACCGATGGGAATTTCGCTTGTGGCATTCGCATCGGTGGCATCCTGGCTGAGGCTAGACTGAAAAATGTCATTGCCGAGATACTGAAGATGACCTCCGGTAAAGCCGATAAGGGCTAAGTACGGAGGGGTTGGCGTGGCAACCAAAACCGTCACATGGAGGGTGTCTTCCCCTATCGGATTAGGATGTTCAAATATCTCGACATATTCTAAGATTAAGTTTACTTAATTTATAACTAAAAGTACTGACTTATCAATTAACATATAACTACTGTATGTTTAATAACTAATTTTTAGTATTTATTTGATTTTTAATACGTAATCTCATTCATTCTAATTAGATTAAATGAAAATAACATTTTTCTTACGGTGAATTAGCGTTTAATTGTACAGGGGTACGCTTGTATATTAAATTAAATAATGAATCTCTTATACAAATTAACATAGAATTAATAAATAAAGTAGTCCTTTTTTTTTTAATAAATACGAGTATAATTTATACATGTTTACCGTAAAATTATAACGGTGAATATATAAAGAGAACCGTTATGGCTCAATGATAGGGAAAATAATGTTTCAAAAGTAGCAACGAGGAGTAAAAGAATTTCAGATAAACGGTGAGGAGAGGAAGGGAGGAAGGACCAAAAAAAAAAAATGTTAAAGAGAAAAAGAAGAGTCGCTGTGAGAGGGTAACGGAGAAGAGACTGTCATAGTAAAGCATAAATCGTCTCGGCACCCGAGCTGGGTTTACTCTTGAAGCTCATTTATGACATTTTTATAACCTGTTCGTGAGAGTACGTGGCACAAAGCGACCATTTTCAGCTCCCTACTTCAATCTCATTACTATAGTTTGTTTCCCCGTCTAGTAAATACATGCACACAAATTTACGCCGGTATGTATACTGTACGCGCTATATAGCTTAGACCGAGAATATATGATGAAATAATATTGAGTTACGCAACAAGAAATATAATAAGCACACGCAAGTTACAAGCATATATGAAAATCACGACTGAACAAACGTGGTTTACAATATCAAACAACAGTTTGCACTAATATAATAAATATATACTTCTAGAATTATTAGATTTATTTTTTTTTTTTTTTTATAGATATTACTATTTTATCGCCGTGTAAAAAAAATTGAGATTTCGTACTTTTAAGTATATTTTCGTATGGGTTAATTGAATTAGATTTCTTTAAAAGATTGTTATTTAATTTTATAAACTTTTACGTAATTTATCGCATCTTAATTATTTTAAGTTTTATTTTATTCTTCAAAAAATTAACTGATTTGTTGGACCATAAATATATTCTGGTATTAATCTTTTAATTTCAAAATACTTACCGTATCCTACACCTATAATTATTTAAATATATTTTCTAACTTCATGTTTTATTTGTTTTTATTAATTTATGCTAACCATCGGTTTTTTTAAAAATAATTTACATTACTAAGTTTGCTCACATAAAAGTAATTATTTTTATTTTTGCTTACCATAAATTAATAATTTTTAATCTTTCAGCAACAGATGACCTATTTGTCGATAGTTTCTCCTACTCTAGTAGGAGCAACTATCCTACTAGTCCTAGGAAAGTCAGTTATTTTTATACGGATTTGAAAACTAGATCGTGGATAACGCTGTTATTTGGTGGTTGGGTTTCAATTAACCACACATCTCAGGAATGTTCGAACTGAGACTGCACAGACTACACGTAATTTACATTCATACATATCATTCTCATTCATGCACTGAAGTAATACCTGAACGGTAATTCCCGGAGGCTAAACAGGAAAAAGAAAGTTGCTCCTACTCTAAAATAGATCAGTCCAAAAAAAATGTTACCCAACTTGAAAAAAATTCTATCCTAGTTCGCTTATAAAGCTTTTTATTTGTTTAAAAAATATAATGTTCTTTCAAACTGAATTATAAGGCGAGAGATTCTATAATTGCATTTAATAGAATAAGAAAAACAAGTAAAAGCTTATTAAGTCACCAAATGATTAAAATTTTAAACATATTTCAGGTAAAAAAAAACCACAAAATATTAATAGAAAAAGTTTTGGTTAAATGTATCTTCTATTCAAGTGCTGGATCTGGGTAATCTGAGTTATTCTTGGGCTGGAACGATATCCCTTAAGAGATAAGTATATTTTTTATACCTTCATGAAGAGCCTAAATCCATTTCATAAGCTGATTATTTTACAGTTTTGTTTTCATTTTTTTTTTATATTATTTGATTTTTGTTTTTTTAGATTTTTTATGATAGGATTTTTGTTTTATTATTTTTTTAAGGGTTTTAAGGACTTTTGTACTTTCTATGGAGTGAATCTGTTCAAGTGCATTTATGAAAATGAACTATTGTATATGTATGTATGTTCTATTGAAGGGATTCATTGCAAACCCCTCATCAAGTGCTTATTCTATTTAATTCTATTTACTTATGATTCTTCATAGAACCGACGGTAAATAAACGAATTGTGGAAAAAAATGTTTTTATTCATACAGAGTTATAATAATACGTATTTGGTTTCTATTAACTTCATTCATATATTTTAGTTAAAATTAAATTTTATTAAGTTTTATAAGTTTTATTTTAAATCATTATGTGCTTATTAACCATTTAACAACATTTTTTTACGCCAAAAATAAAATAATTTTTTTCGATTTCAATCTTTTTTCTTTAAACTCGGATTTCTCAAACATTACTAAAAAAAAAACAGTTTAGGGACCATTTTTTTCAAGTATTCAGGTTAGTTTTACGTTAAATTACTAAATTTATCCCTTAATTTGGACCCTAAGACTTCCAGTCAGGCTTAATTTTACCGAAGATGCAGGAAACAGGGCTAAATCCTTCCGACACCTGTTAAAGAAACGTTTCCTAACCTATTTTTATTTGAACTCTCTTCTTTATTTTTACCAGTATAACATATCCTGAATGTTTGTTAATTTTAGATTTACCTAAACACTAATTTAGATCCGCTACTTTTAATTTTGAATCCACGTTAAACATTTTCAAAATAATATATTTTTCTAAAAACTAGTTAGAATTGGCATATTTATTTGTGAAAATATAAAAATATTTCTGTCAGAACAAAAATCTCTAAATATCTTCTTCTAAATTAGCAGTAAAGCTAATATTAATCGGGCGTACACAATGTTCAACGTGTTTCAAATCGCTATAAAGATTTCAAAAATGTTAAAATAATGTACAACTTAATCGTTTATTTCTACATTAAATAGAAAAAAACAACAAAGCAGCGCTAATAACAGCCTATTAATGAATCCCAGTCAGTAACGTAGGGAAGAAATATCGTTTAGAATACACGAAATTGCTTACTCATCTTAAATTACTTTTTTGTTAGTCCACGATGAAGAAAGACACGCATCATGGAAAGTTTAATATTGATATCATTCTAACTATTATTATGCAGGACCATTTGATTTAATATTACAACAGTATAATACGGTTTAATATGAGTTGCGTGATTACGTTTCATCATTTCATTACAAATATCGTTGAATTTATTATTATTAGTACTATTATCATTACAATTTCATATCCCGTATAATTTAAAAACCATTAGTTCTTTAAATAAATAAAAAAATAACACATAAATTTATTCATAAATTTTATTACTTCTTAAAACATCTTAAACGATCCGACAGTATCGAGACTACATATATCAACGGGTTTCAATCTTTAAGTGAAAAATTATCCAAAATTACAATAAACCAGCCTGATGCAACGAGCGTTAAATTTACTTTTAGCAAATCACAGTTTTAAAAAATTGTAATTTTAATGTAACAGAGAGCGATTCAGGGTAATAATTAATAAATATTCTCATTAAAAATTGTATAAATTTGATACATTTAGATGGAAAAAAACATACCATTTATAAATACATTAACGAGATTAATTTTTTTCAATATCTCATCTTACAGATAAGCTCCGTCTCGACATAGACATTCCTCTTCAGCCTCGAAGTGAAAGACTTCATGTTTCGACGCAGATATTTTAACAGAAATTTAAGCAATTGCTGTGTTTGAATCTTTCCTTTCAGTTCTTCTGTCGTAGTAGATTGATTACTATACACTTTGTTTTTAAGGTGAACTTACTAGAAGAAATCTGACAACGACAAATCAGGAAACCGGGGAAGCCATGGAATGTCACTATTTTTTCGAAATTATACGGTTGTCAAACGGACTAACGTATAGCAGCCATTGATATTGGTACCGTGTGTGTTGATCTACCTTGTTGGAAGCACTGTCAATAATTTTGTTGAAATGTGTGAAGATATTGCGCAAAGACGTTTTCCAGCATGACGACGTATCGATATGATTTAATTGTAGTCGTGAGGCCACCCTCGTTTTCAACAAAAAAACCCTTGTTATGCCACACGATACACAGAAAATCATACAGAAACCTTGCTACTGTGTAGCAGACGCAAGTATAACTATGTAAGATTTTGTTGTATTTAATTACGAAATTTTTTTTATTAATAAATTCCTTAAGAAGGAAATAAATAGCCTTGTCCAATATCCAAACTTCGTTAAAAAAGTTATTTCCTGGTTTATCTTCATAAATATTCGTTCACAGAATCGATGGAGCATTAGTTCAGTTCATAGACAATCTACAACTTGTACGGACGGTAAAGTTTTTCCTGCAATAATATTCTTCGTACACTTTAAGTATGCGGCAGTAAAGACAGTGAATGATGACAAATTGAACGGTGTGAAATTCTTGACAGCAACTCAACAGTTTCGATATTTTCTGACCTACGAACGATCCGCACATCGCTCCAGGCGATGAATCTGTAATCACGTGTTAAAAATTACATACTCATGCGTGTAAACTGCATACAATCGTGGTGCTTTAAATTAAACCGGCATTTAAATTCTACGCACGCCCTCTCCATACTGCGCGTAGTAGATTTTTTTTTAATAAAAAGCTTTGCAAAGATCCTTACTTTTATAAAAATTCTTTGATGGCAAAAGCATCGCCCACCACTCCGAGTATCTATGATAACTAATTGGCAAGACAGCAGTGGGCTTATATAAGTAATTCAATGCTGACACTGGCCCGGGGCTACCAACACAATTTTCAAAATTTCCCATTCCCTGAATCACTTATTTAATATATTTATAACTTTCTTCGTACACTTTTATCAATTTAAAAAAGATTTATGTTGAAAATAAATGCGAGTGTGTCGGTTCGTGGACATCCGACGGAAGAGAGATTCTTACGCAATATTATATGAATTATTATAGGTGTAAAATAACGTATACGAAATATACACAAACGATAAGATTTTTTATTAATAAGAAATATAAACTGACAATGAAATACACATATTATAAAGAATATTTATTTAACGCGTATACGTATAAACCATATATATAAGAGTGAGTGTGAGAGAGAGTGAGATGGTAGTGGGAGTGTTGATGGAGAAGGTGGGTGGGAAATGAGGGGGAGAGAGATAGCACTTCCGAACACGCGTGTTACTATCTATATATAGCACGCGGTGAGGATAGTGGGGATAGCTAGAGCGTGACGGTTTATTGTGACGCTAGTTTTTTCTCAGTTGACTCTCTATTCCGAAGCCTTCGTTAAAAAGCTTCCCTTCAATAATCATTACTTTAATACCAATAAATAAATTACTATTAAAACTGAATTTCTCAAAAGCGACTCATCTATAGTTTTAAAAATCAATATTTGTTTTAGTAGAATGCATTATGTTTTCGTATATTTCAAGCGTCTGTCGATGTTCTTCACAGGATTGTTAAGAAAAGCTAATAATGTATTTGAGGAAATTTTCCGGCTATATTTAATCGTAATATAAATTAAATAATAACTAGACCTCCACCGTGCCGACTTTTTTCAAAAATTGATTACCATCGATATCTCATAATAAGTTATATGATAGTATTAATTATATTATTAAAAAAATTGTTATCGTAAATACATTACATCAAATTTCATGATTATAATATTACCTGTTTCATAAATATTAAAATTAAACAGATCATAGTTTATAAATCCAAACATACTAAATTTTGCTCAATGTTTTCTTTTATTTTTTAGAACTAGAGGTCTTACAAATCGAAAAAGATGGTAACCAGAAACTGAAAAGTTTGATCCGTTGTACTATTATATTAACTATACAAAGATTACTTAACTTAGAATTTTAAAAAAAACATCTTCTCTTGGACGCGAGGTATGGAATATGTTTCATTAAACAACTAATATATATTTTTAAAATATATTTATAATTTATTTTATTAAAATCTTATATCTGGTTTCCTTCATTTACGGTTAAATTATGCTTTATTTCATACAAAGATCACATTTCCAAAAAAAATGATATCGAAATAAATAATAATGAGGTAAATCTAAATTTACACGTCTGATCTTTTATTAGTGAACGTTCGTAGAAATACGTAATCTAATAATGTTTAAAAAAATTATTAAAGTTCTTTTATTATAATTTTATTGGTTAGTAATTTTACCTTAATGTTATATAGATTTTGTAAAAAAACATGTTTCGTTTTTACAATTGTGTTAAGAAAAAAAGTTATGGCTATTTAGGCGCGAGGTTGTAATAAATGTATTATGAATTCATCAATTTTATTTTTCATGTAAGTGTGAAAAAGCTATAAAACATTTATAATGTGTTACATTCTTTCACTTTCCACGTATAAATAATGTTTTTAAATACATTTAATAAACAGAATAAAAAATTAGGAAGAGAAATTAATTACAAGTAATAAAGTTCTCGTTATGAACAGAAACCGGTTTGGCGGGATACATAATACGAGTATAATATTGCCTCAAACTGTTACTTCCTTTTTAAATCGTATAGGCTTCTAATTTATAATTGTCAATTATATTTTACAATTTAAAAAAAATAAATAAATTATATGTTTATACAATTAGATTAGATTAAAATATAATCATTTGTCTAGGAAGTCGGGTGATTGCTATTTTTTGAATTTCATGGATTTATTTTTTGTATTTTTTTAGTTAGACTATCAAAAAGGTGCGCAAATGTTAAGACGGTTTATGTTTCATTACACATAATTTTGTTAAATGTTTATGCCATTTTAACTAAATAATTTTCATGAATTTAGCATACCAAAAACAACTATTGTTTCTTGAGTTGTGATTTTTTAACACATGAAGCGCTTTATTCAAAATAAAAATGTAAGTACATACAGCAAACAAACCAACACACCGTGCTTCTTCATCTGGTTGATTACTAAAACTCATTAAAAATATTTTCTAATCGAATTTTATTGTTTTACTTACTAAAATTAAATTTAATGTACATTTTATGTAGAAACGAAGAAAAACACTGAGAATAATAATAACAACGATAACTAATTATTAGATCACAACCATCTGTTGAATGGATTAATGTGTACATCAATATGTAAAGATTTTCTTACAATTACTCTATTCCATTTACTGTAGTAGTAAATGATCTTTCAATAAATTTTAAGTAATGTATATTACATTAGAACATTCGTTCTCAAAGTTCCCGATAACGCCCCCTTGTGGGCGATGGAGGCCTTCAGGGAGACGGGGCGGTAGAAGACCATAGAAAATTGGAGGTGTTCAGGCGGTCTAGGAAGGCGATGGTTTTTTTTGGCCGAAAATGATGTTTTCCTGATATTTCAAACTAAAATTAAATACCTACTGCACTAGTACCAAAAATTAAACGGACACCTATATTTTATGATAAAAAATGACTGTATTCAAACTACTTTAACTTTGCAACTAAGAGGCTTAGAGAGACGAATGAAAAAAATAAAAGTTTGAATACTCTACTTTTTGACAGTATACTTCAGATTTCAAAAATCATCAAATTAAAAAGAAAAATCATTGAGAAAAAGGTTTAAAAATGTGAAATATGCGTTTTAATTGCTTTCATTTAAAATGTAAGTCTAAATTCAGAAAGAGAATATGCCAAATTTAAAAACAATAATTGCAATTATTATTTTTAACAAAAGATAAGTTTAACAATTTTGGAGGCGCTAGAAAATATTTGATTTTAATACGAGTGGTGGCGAAAAAATTTGAGAATCAATCCGTTAGAATATTTACGATAGTAAATTATCAGTTACAAAAATCTATCTGTAAGAGATCACAAATAATTTGACAGTAAACAATCGTAATAGTTTCTCGTAGATCAATATAATTAGCTGCTGTATGATTAGCGCATCAAGCGTTATATAACGGCATTTTTATTTTATAAAGTTTAAGAGTTAATCGGTTTGAAACATTCATTTTAAAAAAAATTCCAAAAAGTTAATTATATAGAGTATTAAATTTATATAATTTTACTTTTAATTTATAAAAATTAAACCGTATTTAAAATCTATTTAAAAACTAAGTTCATATCAAATTTTGATAATGATAGTGGAAATAGTTTATTATTAGTAGACAACAGTATAAAATTAATGTAAACGTGGGAATGAACTAGAAATAAAATTAGAATTTTTATCTGCCTGTTATGCAAACGGCAAATAATTGCTAGTAATAGTCGTTCACCGACAGTTTTATAATTGCGCTGGTAAACATGTATCAATAACAAACGTGATTGAGAATTGCAGCCTACAAACAACAGTAGTTCGTGCGATGTCGACGTAAATTTTGACACTGTTACAAAGAAGTAATACTGTCTTGCTTATGCATGAGTTGTTTTTATAAACTCATTAGCTAAGATACACACTATATGTGTATAAATGAGGATACGTCCAAGTATGTTTTTAAAAAGAAAGTTTTAAGTTATAATTTTTTTTTTTAATAATGAACTGATAAAATTGTGTAGATTTTAAAACATTTATCCATTTATTAAAATTGTTATTTTAATTTTAAAATACTTGTATAAAAGCGTGCATATTTTTTCGACTGCTTTAATAATTTTATAGAAAAAATAACGGGAAAAGAATAATACGTCATTTATTGTTTCATTTTTATTTTTTTTTAAGGAAGAGATTTGTTGATAACTTTCCCATTCGATCCCTTACTCGAAAAGCAACCGATTTAAGCGGGCTTCTTTCTATCCCTCTTTTTTCTCCCGTAGGATAAGGTTTCTCGCCTTCATAAACAACCTAATACATAGAGATTTCCCACGGGAAACTCTAGTGCAGCACCTAACCACCAAAAAACCATAAAATACAGCTAACATACGAACCATGCCACTAGTTTGTTTCCTCAAACATGATTTGCGAATATGTTTTATAATGCTACATTGATTGTAACTGATGAATACCAAAATATAGTAATGTGGTAATATTTTATACATGCACATATAAATTTTCTATTGCATGCATATATATTATATATATATATATATATATATGTATAAATCATTAATCATATATTTATATTGAAGCAAATGAAGTAAAAATATATATATATAAAATTGGCAAGCGCAATATGTTTTTTTATAGTGTAAAATATAATAAAAAAACAGCTGAATAATCTTTTGGTGTAGAGGAGTTGAATTTTAACAATACATGTTCTACTGGTAAAAATAAAGAAGAAAGTATATATAAACATAGGTTCGGAAACGCTTTGTTATCGAGTGTCTGGCTGGTGAAAGATTTCGCCCTGATTTCTGCAACTTCGGTAAAATTAATTTAGAATGTAATTCTTGGGACCCAAATTAAGGGGTAAGTTTAATGGTTATAGGTGAAATCTAACTGAAAAACATTAGATTTCAGAACTCTATTTGTATTAGTTTTTGAGAAATCTGGGGTAAACACAAAAGATTGAGGTTGAAAAACACTTTTTTATGATTGCCGTAAATAACCTTGTTAAATGCAAAATAAAAACACATAATTTTCAACAAAAAAATATTACACAAAAGTAAAATATTATGAATATAGTGCACAGAAACTAAATACAAACGTTATAATTATAAAGTTTATTAAAAACTAAACATATCTACAAGTTTTATTTTTAGCCTGTTTTAAAATCTAAAGTTTTTTAACTTATTCTAGCCAGGAATATAAAATTAAATAACGATCAAAAATTCAATACACACATCCTAGGGGATTTCGGAAATTCCCTCTTTTGGTCGGCCACTAAGGGGAATTTTTGTGCAATTAGTGGTTTAATATTACCTCTATTAATAGTTTCTTCTTTCCAATTTTTGTGTAGTCGTATTCTACGTTTTAAGCTACCCTTGAGAGAAGCACAAATATAAATCGACCTCTATATTTTCCTTCTTTTGAAATAAACGAGGAAAACAAATCGTTAATAACTTTTTATAGGTATTTACTTATTGTTGTACCACAGATGTGCAAGCTAATAATCAACCTTACCAACGACAGCGTGTTGCATGATCCTACCATCTCGATCTAGGTATTCCTGCCAGTTATTTATCACCAAAATTTCATTCACCATGAATCACCATGATTTCTTTTACATCCATTTTTCAACTCGTTATATGCCTTAATTACTTCAATTTTTTGTTTTGAATCTACCGCAATATCTAAATCACTGAATCTTTCTTAACATTTTATTCCCTATTTACTGCTTCAAAAGATACTCAAAAAGTGTTCCTTTGCATTTTCGTGTAAGCTAAACGAGGTATTGTTTAACTTCGCGTGTTGGTGTATTTTGTTTGTTTTTGTGTGTGTAATAATGAAAAATGTTTTTTCCAGGAAATTTTACATAAAGATTTTTGTTAATAGGCGAAACTAAGTATGTATAGCAAGGAATTTTTCACAAAATTTTTCATTTTTTAATTATGTCTGCAACCTTTTTTTAAGCAGCCTGGTAACAGATTCGTTGGAGGTGCTAAGGTGCTTAACGTAGCCACCCTCCATTTTTGATGCCACCTACTCTTGATGTCATTTACCATTTTCTGTCTGTGTTTAAGGGAGTACATATCACATACATTCCTCTTTCATTAAACGTAAATTCTGTTTACGTAACCGTTTTAATTCTATTATATTATGACTTTTTCGGTGCAAGATTTAACATTAATTTTCCGTTGGTTTTCTTTTAATTTCTTTAACTGTTTTCTTCTCGATCAACGTATCGATAGACATTAATCAATCGCATCCAATATCTATGGAAACAGATCTAAATAAATTTGTTGAGTGAGTAACTTTATTTTTACGCTTGCTAAAAACTTTTCACAATCAATTATAGTTGATAATTTTATTTTTTACTCTAATTTAATATTTACTTTTTAATTCAATTACATTTAAAGTTGAATTTGTTAAAGTCAATATACAAAGAGTGGGGGTCTACTGTTTAGAAAAATAACAATATTATCGAAACTAACAATTTTCCTCTGTTGCTGAATCAAAATCATTTTTCTGTTTCACATATTAATAAAGCCGTTGTATACTTTTTTTATTCTAATATTTTCAACTCAATCATTAATTGTAAAATGTCAATATTTATTCTCAAAATTTAGTTGTTTTTTTTTTTTTTTAATAAAATATATCCACAAATATTTGAATTCTTGCATTTGTTGGAATATATTCAGCTTATTTATTTCTAATTATTTTTTTCTTGGTGATATCGCTGATGGGCTTAATGATAAGTCGTATAATACCATGTAAGTATAAATGTTTATGTTAATTTGCAAACAGTCTGTCATGACGATTATATTTCAATGACAAACAGTAGTTCTTTAGCAAGCTGTTTCTATTATCACTAAGAAATTAATTGTCCAACAATCGCCACATAAGCTTCAAGCTTGTGCGTGGGATATGGAAATGGAAATTTGTGGCGTAAGAAAGATGTTATGTTTGACCGGGATTGAAAAACGTAACCTTCAAATGAAATACCTAAACCTACCACTCTGCTTATTTTGTATTCATTCCAAGTTTTCTTAACCTAAATGCGAATCTATATCATTAACTCAATATACTCCGCGTGTTAATAAAATCTTAATGCTTTAAATCCAATTTTACATTATTTTTAACCTTATTGGGAATTTTTCATGTTAGACGAAAATGTTGAACTATAATAAAAATTTTAAAAAATTAATAAAAAATAGCAAAACCGTTTATCGGTTTATCACCATGTAATGTGCAGCACTACAAAGATGAAAATAAGGAAAAATTTTAGTATTTAAATAAATATTTTATTACAAGCTTTTCTTTAAGAATTACATAAATAAACTGCAAATTAAAAAAATTAATGACAAGAATCATTCAGGTTAAAAAAAGGAGAAATTCTCCTAAATAAAGTAACAAATATTATAAAAGTTCTCACTCAATATTATTGCACGCACAAAACCTTGGACGTCCAAATACAGCGGTGTCATTGTAATTTCCAATTATTCCGCAGGTATACTCCTGTCATTTGAAACTTCATATTTATTACCGCTTCGTGACATAGATAATAAAATAGTTACAAAATTAATTAGAACGTTGTAATTGAATGAAAACAGGGTTAACCTAGTTTATTTTGTAAAAGTAATTGCATGTAAATTAAATGTTAATGTTGTAATAGAAACGTAATAAAAAAATTAAACTTTACAAACCTGTAAAATTTTAATTATTTTTAAAATTAAAAAAAATAAATTCGTAAATACTTGACAAAAAAAGTGCGTTGAATTTACAATTATTTTTCTATAACACTTTCAGTGTAGAATGTTAATGAAATTAGAAAAGGAAAATGTAAAAGGAATGTTACTGAGCAGACTGCATAACAATTCAAACAATTTCTTAGATTAAAACTACCCAAAAATAACTTGAAATCTTCAAATATTTTTATAAATATTTTATATAATGTCACCAAACGAAAATGAATTAAATAAAATTAATCGCATTTTTTTCTCCACGGCTATGATTATACAAATTAATATTAATAATAGAATACAATAGTAAATAAACAAGTGACAACATTTGTATATAAATAATACATTATATGTTTAATTCTTTAGTATTATTTATTTTTCTTTTTAAACAGAAAAAGAAAGAAAACGAACCACAAAAAAAAATCAAATTATTTTATTAAAATAATTTCTATTAAAAGAATTAGTATTTTATTTAAACTGTTTATTATCAATCCCAACAAAACCTTGAAATTAAAAAATTAAATTTATATAATTTATTCTGAAAAAAAAAGTACAGTTCACCAATAGTACGAAAATTGTTTTTGTTTAAAAGTGGAAATAAAAATCACTAAAAAATTAATAATTTTCTTTCTAAAGTTTTGGCAATAAATTTACTGAATAATAAAGGTTCATTAAGAGGGTAAAAACGGAGATATCCAATGGACTTAACTTTTCAAACAACTATAGTAGTTATAATAACGGTTTCGTTATTTATATATATCTTATAATATAAAGCCGAAAATTTGTTTGTCTGTCTTCTGTCTCTGTAAATTCTCACAGTTAGCGAGAACCAACAGGCCAACTGCTTTCAAATTTGCAGGGTACATTTGTATAATCCTAGGCAAGGTTTTAAGCAATAGTTCGAAGCCCCCTTGGGGGTGAAGTAGTGAATAAAAGATATTCATTAAATAAGAAAAAAATAATTAATTTAATTTCTGTTACTATGGTTACAGAAATAAGTTGTGAAGTTTTCTTCGTCAAAAGTCTATATATTTTAGTTATCATAGTTAGAATATTCTGTCTTTTTTGAGACAGTTTCTTTTTTACGTTTCTATATTTAATTGTTATTTATTAGTATTATTCTAACAACCATGAGGGTAATGAATACTGCTGGGGCTCCTAGATAGAAGGAATGGCTATCAAAGTGAGCTCTACGGCTTTGGGGACGGACCCGTGAGGCTCTGAGAAAACCCCGAGATCCCCAGGGCTGGCCCTGGTTGGCGGATCCCTGGCAAGACTGTCGGGCGAGCGACAAGTTTTCTTTTTTACTTCCTTGTACAAAGTAAAGTATTGTGATCGTGAAAAATTTCGGTTTTCACATTTCAATGGAAATATCCATTTTCACCATCCCTGAATCCATTTTGACTAGTTTCAGGGTGTTGTGTGCATGTACATATCTGGCATAACTCAAAAACGATTAGCCGAAGGATGTTGAAATTTTGGATTTAAGATTGTTGTAACATCTAGTTGTGCAGCTCTCCTTTTGATTGCAATTGACTGAACCAAAAGTGTCCAAAAAGCCCAAATACCAAAAGTATTTGCATTTTGGACTTTTTCTTAACTGCAGTAATGTCCCCTCATTGAGAGATTTTCAACGATATATTATAAATGGTCCTCATTTTCATTGGTTCCAGAGTTATAGCCAAATAAAATTTTAATTATCAAAATATTTGGATCTTAGGGAAAGAGACATCGGTTCGAATCAGATTTCATCTCCTTTTTTTAAAATTTATTTTAATTTAAATATATTGATTTATTAATAATTATTAAATAATTCAATAATAACAAAAAAATAATATGAAAAAATAGCAGAATTTATTAATGAAATAAAAATTTATATACTTTTCCTTATAAAAAAATGTGTATAAATGTAATTTAATAGGCGTACAAGGAAGTCATGTGGTGTCCACATCAGATTTTTTTTTCTTGATGAGTACAACTGAAACAGATTGTGAGACTAGTTATTTGAATACACATATTTAACGTAATGTTTTATTGCTGAAAATCAGTGTGTTACTTGCATGTTCTTTAGGGATTATTAGGTAAACTAATATATGTATAAGAAACTACTAACTCACTGTCATAATAATGTTATATTTGTAGTTAACAGAACGACGTTGTACTTTGATCGTTCGCGCACACGTTCTTACTTAGATTATAATGCTGTCAATGACGAAATGAATTAGCATAATGAAAATCTCTGTGGAATCTTATAATTTATGCTGTGCAGGATGAACGTACCGTTGTGTAGTATTCGTATATTTTAGGGGTGGCGGATGCTGCCTGTTACTGCTTTAGTACTACAGCCGTTGACTGTGTCGGAATAACTAGGCAAAGTGCGTTTCGCACCCTCTAATTTGATTATAAATGCGAGATAAAACAACAAATTTTTAACTAAATTATTCAGAATATGACACGCATACCAAATGGTTTTTATTATACATTTGTGAATGAAAGTAGCCTCGTTATTCTTGTTTTTTTTCTCTTTTTTTTGGAGGGATGGAGGGTAAAAAAAAGTAAAATTAAAACAGATATGTGCAAATTTATCTAACTACCAATAACATATGTTTTATATTTTACATTAATACGTAAACGTTTTAAGTTTTGTAGCATAATAATAGCCTTAAGTTATGCTTATAACGATAGCTCAGTAGTTCGAAGTTAATATCTTATTTAAAAGTTGCAAGTTCAAAGATATCAATAAAGTGTGGTAAAAATAAATTTAATGGTATTCATAAATTCGTAAACTTAGAGGATAACTTAATTCATATTTTATAACTTCCACCACAGGCCGGCAATATATAGAGGTTTCCTTTAATATGTTTCTATCTTAATAATTATGTGAAAAAAAAAAAATGTTTCAGATAAAATTTATTTTGTTTAAATTTTGAAAATAAATTTGCGGAATTTTTTTGATTTTGTAAACTTTTTCAAGGGCCTTAAAATATTAAATCCTTTTTGTTTCCTTAATAGGAACTCATAGTTTTTTAACAAATTAATTTTTTTAGCAAAAAAAACCCAGCTGTTAGCCTAATTTTTTTTTATAAACTTGTAATTTTAAAAAAAATTACTCAGTTTTTTTTTTTTAATACTATATTTATATTTGCATCAACAATTAAAGCAACTAATCAGTGTAATGTAACTGTACCGGTAAAAGTGTCTTGAACAAACTCAGGTCGACTTCTCCTAAGACGTGTGGTTAATTGAAACCCAACCACCAAAGATCACCGGTATACACAATCTAGTATTCAAATCCGAATAAAAGTAACTACCTTTATTAGGATTTGAATCTGAGAACTCTCGACTTCCAAATCAGCTGATTTACGACCAAGAGTTTACTACTAGACCAATCCGGTGGGTTTACTGTCAGTTAATCATAAATAAAATCGAATATAGCCGCCATTTTATAATGGCGGCTATTTTACATATAAATGTAATGATAAAATTTTAATGTCATTATATATTTTTTCAGATCACACAAAATAAATTATCGTTCATCAAAATCTACTAAAAATTTGTCCAAAATTATTAAACATTATGTTAAAAATATTTTATTTAAA
Source organism: Lycorma delicatula (assembly GCF_047948215.1). Lineage (NCBI taxonomy): Eukaryota > Metazoa > Arthropoda > Insecta > Hemiptera > Fulgoridae > Lycorma > Lycorma delicatula. Next base: position 115,114,133 of record NC_134462.1, read on the forward strand.
AAATTAGCTAAATTTCCAAACGGTAGCTTCTCGATCTTTTATCCGAAAGATTTTTGAATTTACATCTCGGTCAGGCTTAGAATAAATTTACAAACAAAAAAAAATTAATAGGCGATCTCTCGTAATAATAATTTCAACTTTAATTACAAATTCAGCAAGTAGTTGTAAAAATTAAATAAATTATTCCCATAGCGACGATAAGATTTTTAATGCGTTTTAAGATAACACATAATTTTATAAATTTATATTTACTCAATTTATAATTATTATTAATAAATGAAAATGTATTTAAATAAATCAATAGGGACGTAGAAGTAAAAAAAGAATAAATAAAAATTTTACCAGTAGGAAAAGTTTGTTTGTTTTAATCACAATTTAAAAGATAAGAATAAATGAACAATTTTTTTTTTAATTTTAATATTTGCAGGCAGGACTTTATAGATTACATTATTTTTCATTCCCCTATTTAGTTCTGAAGTTATAATAATAATATTAACAATTATAATAATAATAACATGCGGGGATGTTACTAAACTTGCAGCGTGCAACAAAGCGATAAGGCAGGAGAACGTGCCTCTAACATAACAACTATGGATCGGTCGGGATACTCGTATCTCATAATATATATAGTATATCATAGTTGATACCGGTACTGTCAAAACGCTGATTGATTAGCTTTAGCTAGTGTTCGCTAATTAGCGACGGCGTTGACAGCAACATGCCTCCAATGCATTTATGATCAGCAATCTGCATCCCTTCCCCGTTCGTCGCACTCGCTATCGGTAACCTATCTCTTTCCTTCCTGTAAAATACAGAGTACCTATATCTAACCGATACAAAATAACATTCCTGTCTCCCGTTTTAATTTAGAATGTAACAACCGAACGCACGATGTGATATTATTATTCCATGAAAATGCTTTGAGCAAATATGAATCGCCAAGTTAAATGTTAATTTATGTAATGATGTGTACGTAACTTTGACGTTATTAATTGAAAAATATTATACGCATGTGTTTATTAGGAATAACTACAACAAAATAAAAAATTATAAAATAAAGAAAGATGATGGAAAGGAACAAACTAGCCAAACGTTAATGAACAAAGAAAAAGCGTTTAGTAAATCAAATATTAGACATGGTTAGTGCTTTATTTGTACCTACAAGTTTTCTATTATCAACACATTTAATTATAAATTTAAGAAACCTATAAACAACAAAAAACCTACAAAAATTTTTGTAGGTTCCAAGAAGAACTAGGGAAATTAAAATATCACTTTACTGTTACATAATAGTTATGGAGATTTCTTAATAATTGATGCACTCTACGTCGTTTTTTTTTTGTCATACTGTTTAATTTAGTCAGTTTTCCAAATAATGAAACTGTAAGTAAATAATAAATAGCAACAATGATGTGAAACAGAGGTATCCAGTGTAATCTCCCAAGGCAATAAAATAAAATCTGAACAAATCATAATACAATTAAAAGTACAACGAATAAAATATAATTAGCAATGCACACAATTACACAAAAATCAAAAAGTAATGAAACAGAGAAAAAAGGATAAATGGTCAATACAACAGTTAAATTTTCAATAAAATAAAAAATAAAAATATTTATCGTACAACAGTCTAAAGATCCAATTCGTGTAAAAATATACATACAAATGATTTAGTATATTGTAGCTTTTCAGCCAGCGGCTTTTTTCTGATGCACGGCTTACATTCACATACACACACAATTTAAAATATTTATCATTTTATTTAAATACAATTTTTTTTGTTTATTTAATTCAATGATTTGTAATAAATAAAAAAAACAAAAATTTTTAAAGAAATTTAATTTAATTTATTGACATGTTGAAAAAATACATATATACATAAAAAATATAAAATAAATTTAAAACCGTAGTCAACAGACTTTCTTGACTGTATTGTTTGTCCCATATTAGCCAGTATAGTAAACTCTCTAATTATAAACTTTTAAATTTCTAAATTTGAAAGTTTACAAAATCTAAATTTCTAAGTTCACAACATCCGTCGGTTGAGTGGCGTAGCCGCAAGGTTTAAGGCAAGAGTTACCAAATTAAATGGGCAGTCAAGTTCGAAACCCAGCGAGACGAGTTACTTTTTATACTTTAAATATTATTCATTTCTCTAATATAAAAAGCGTAAGGCTTTCACATAATTCAGTGATTGTACCTAAAGTGCGCGCGCATATCGTATTTCATTTCATTCGCGGGATTGTGGCAGTATTCACTTCAAATACTTTTTTGCACTATAAATATTACTCATTTATTTAATTCTACCGCTCAACTGTGACGTCACAACATAACAAAAGACAAAAGCAGATGTACGTCAATGCTACACTAACGTTCCTTGTGGTGAGAGAGGATACTAATGAGGCACTATACTCACTTAGCCACTAGTTTATTTACAGCATTTTTTGGGATGGGAGTGCGATTTTGCAAAAAGAATCTTTTATTGGAAATAGAGAGCTGTCCAGAAAGTAAGTTACGTTTTGAAATAAAAAACTAACCAGATAAAAAAATAAATTTTATTGCATACATTTGAAAAGACAAAGTACAACTATTTTTCTACATACTCGCCATTTAAATTGAGGTATTTATCATAACGATGCACAAGCTTTTCAATTCCTTCTCTGTCGAAATCTGCCGTCATAGAATTTTGGCACCCATCATGCACAAACCTTGTGATAATGAAGTTTTCCCGATACAACTTCGTGAAATTTGGGGGAAATGAAGCGAGAACTTCATAACCGTAATGCGTAATTTTCATGAATTTTATCGTTGATTTTCATCGTCCACAAAGCTAGGCCGACCACTGCGGTTCACATCATGAATACTGTTGCGGCCATTTTTAAACTGAATGCACCACTGTCTCGCTCCACCTTCACCCATTATTCCATCTCCGTACACCTCACAAAATTGCTGATGAACTTCAATTGGTTTGAGGTTTTTCTCCAGTAAAAACCTAATAGCTGAACGCACCTCACAACTCACGGGATTTTGTATACAAGCGCACATTTCAATAATTCAGAACGAAGAAAGTACAAGAATCACAGTCCACAGGCTACGACAGCTTGAGGCGTACTGAGTGTAGAAACGTTTTGTCGCTAAGATGGTGTCTCTGTCCCCACCATCTCCACGTTAGGCACAAACGTAAGTTAGTTTCTGGACCGTCCTAGTATTATTTTTTAATAGTTAACAAATGTGCCTAAAAAAAATAAGATCTTAATTAGACGAAATTTCGAGATACTGAAGGTGACCTTGCTCTACAACCTCACCCCCTTGACCTATTAAGTTGAAAATTTAATGGCATCAATGCCCCATTAACAGAAGTAATCTGGCCAAGTTTGGTCAAAATCAGTCGTGTGGTTGTGCAGATACAAGATTATTTATGGTGCGACACCGAACACTGAACACACACATACGTACATCCGAACATCCGGAAAATTTCCATCCGGTTTTTTGGGTTCATTAGGTGTCAAAATAAAGATGCGGTGAAAACCGCATATGCCAACATTGGACCGATTATCATATTTCCCTTCTACAGCTATAGCTCTACTATGGTACTAGGCGGAAAAGTTAAAAGAATTGACAAAATAACGAATTGAATTTATGACTAAAGTAAAATATCACAAAACGTAATTTGTTATAAATTCCGAGAACTTTGGAATACGCAAATTTAGCAATTAACATGGAGCGATCAACCATCTGAATTTGCTATTAAAGCATTATTTATAAACGGTTATTCCAATTTAACTGGCTATTATTTTAATCTTCGTTAAAATATTTGATAAATATTCCTTAGGAAAATGACCTTCTCCATCAAAAACTCGTTTTTTTTGTCAGTTTTTATTCTGTACTTAAATATTAATTAAAACATTGAATAAGGAACTGAATTCTCCGAAAAACTTACAAACCGTTTCTAAAAATGATTTTGATGTCTTTCTGCTTATTGTCAGAATATGTATAATTTTGTTTCTATATATTTTTAGACAGAAATCAGAAGAACTAAACAGTTAATTTAAAAAAATGATTTGTAGGTCTAAACATTTTTAACTGTAAATATCATTAGAAACAAATACAAACATCACTCAAAAATTCTAAGTATAAGAACCTGAAGATATTTTTAACTGTATTTTTCCGCTTTCCTCCTTTACATACAACAGAGATTCTGCTGTTCTGCAACTAACTACTTATTCATTATTTAAAACGTACCGTACTTATTTATTTAGTTAGGTCTGACAGTTTACAATTAATTTTGATGAAGATTTCTATGCTGTTTTACGAAATATAGGTATTATCTAGACTACGGTTATTTTAAATTAATTCATATTTTAATCTGGAATAGCGACAACTGTAAAAAAAAAAATTAAAAAAAAAAAAAATAATAATTATTCTTTCCAATAAGATATTCATCCAAATTTAATGTGATTAACACTGTTGCTTTACGGAAACAGCAAATTCATAATAAAATGCACAAAATCCTTATAATAAAATTAAATTACTGTTTAATTCATTAATGAACTACGATAAAATAAAACTGCATCAGGAAATATAAGAGGAAAAATGATAAAACTTTCGAAATTAATTCTAATAATAATATTAATAAAAATGGTTGTTTCAGAATTTGATTACTCGGAGCTTACCATATAATACAACTATATTTCATACGAAGCATGGGAATTCACAAAAAAATATATTATTGGAGTTTTATTTTATTATATTACGCAGCTGAAAAACTCATGAAATAAATTTGGAATATTGGTCGACTCCATTGACAGATGTTTTTCATTTATGTGTGAACGTATTGTGTAGATAAAAGTATTTCCTAAGGAAAATCAAGTCCTGAAATTCACCCTCATTGTTGATCATCCAAAGCACGTCTCGAGGCGAATGTGATGCTTGATTTCACCAAACACGGGTGGGACCAACGCTGAAGTGGTATAGGTTCTTTACTGAAGCAAAAGAGGGTGAGAAATGTAAAAGCGGACTTAGATAAAGATTCCCAAGTGAATTTGTTCTTCAATACTATACTTTTCTTTAAAGGATTCTTCTACTTTTCTTCTTTTTTTTTGTAAATATATCAAAAAATATAATAAATTTATATAATTTATCTATCGAAATAAAAAATAATTACATTTCAATTGTATTTAAAAGGATCCTTATAAGGGTTTTGGTTAGAATTCCAATTTTTTTTTTGTATAATATGACATTTTGAAGAGCATTTTATTAACTATTTAAAAACATATAAAAAAATTAATTGAAATATAATTAATGATCGAATAAAATGTGAACATTGTGACTGATTTAGAAGAATAATTAAAATAAATGAAGTATTAAAAAGATTTTTCTTAATTTATATTTTAAAATGTGTTAAAATGTTACTAAAACAAGTTTCATTATCAGTCAGTGAATTATAATAGACAACGAGAGATTTATTTTATGTCAGTGAAATAGATAATATAATATTTATATAACATAGATAATAGTATAACATAGTTTATATAATAAGTTATCATCTCTACTGTTGCATAATTTATACGAAATTATTCAAAGTAGATTAAAAAGTTATTATAAAATTAATTTTTTAAATTACTTTAAATATATAGAATATTCTGGATGAATGACCAAACCTAATTTAGGATATCAAAAGGAAGGGAAAATTGATTTGAACATATACTCTATCTCGTTTAATATTCCTTTTCAGCGTAATTTTACATAATTTTTTATCAAAATTTAAGTAGCTGAACATATATGATATATATATATATATATATATATTATATATCCAAGATTTTGTATAAAATAAATAAGTTTGAAGATTTTACCTTTGAAAATTTAAAAATGGCAATGATTAAAATTTTTTAATCGTTAATAGCTGCGTAAACCATTTCTATTATTACTTAATAGAAATAATTATTAATTTTATTTAATTCAATATCTGAAGGAAGTGAAAACAGTCACAAAATTATTAACTCTAGTTTAAATTTTCGATCCACTTTAACAATTTCAGCCATATACCAGCTGTTTACCAATCGATTTAGAAAACCTTAAATAGGGTTTAATCGTTGGCCAGATACAGTCTTCCCATACTAGGGTATAGAAAGATTGTTAAGGCAAGCTTAAATTTTATTGAAAAGCATTATAAAGTCATATGACAGAAAAAAAACTGTAATGTAATATACTTTGCGGTTAGGTTTTCATTAAACGTTGTTAAAAGAAAATTCAAAAAATGTCTGAAATGAATGTAAAACAGAAAAAATAGGGATATATAAAAAAAAAATTATTTTTAATAATACTCAGTATTTACAAATCACATTTAATACTTTCGAAAAAATAAACAAAAACTTACTCTAACTACCACTTTCGTTACATAAACAGTACTTTTGATAAGGTAATTAAAAATAGTTTAAGCATAAGGCTAAAGCTGTTAATTTTGGATGAAAGGTACAAGCAATAATTTTAGAAAATCTTAAAAGTTGAGATTAATAAATAAAATCCTGCATACGGCTTTTGTAAAATGTTATAAAAAAATCTTAAACTTTAACTATTTATGGTTTTTAAAAATTAAAAACAATACTTCAAAGGAAAAGAAATTCACAAGGAATAATAAACAGTTACTTTATTCTCCTGCCTACTACTTACAAAGTGAATGCTGGCTCAACTTACGACAACGGTAGCTTCAAGTGAAATGATCTTATTTAAAAAAAATGTAAATAAAATTCGTGAAATTATATATATTTAATCAATGATTTTTGAAAACATATCGTCGATCAAGGAAATAAAAATTAAACTTTTACAGATTACAAATAAGAATGAAAATTTCAATTTGAAAATATTAAACATTTTTATATTCTTTAATCATTAAAAAAGAGTTAACAGGATTTATTATCTTAGCTTTTAATATCACTGTTTAGAAGTTGCAGAGATATTATACATTTGATAATTTCGATTACAAGTATATTTAAAGGATAGAAAATCGCTTCAGGTTAGAACATCACAAAATTTGAAGTTACAAAATATAACTAAGATTCAATAATGATTTAAATTTCAATATGAAAATAAAATATTATTTTATAAATATAAAAAAGAATTAAGTGGATCAAAATAGTTACAAAAACATGTAAGAAAATAAAATATAAAAGCCACAATACTTTCAGTATCAACTGTACTTCGTTTAGCAGTTTATCCCTTACATTAAAATGATAACTTTCTTATACTAAATAAATTATAATAATATTTATCTTTTAAGATAAGGTTTTATAGTCCATGCGGTATCTGTTTTGGGTTGAACTTTTTCTTCATGATTGCTAATTTTTGTTTTAATGACTCCGGAATATCAGCAGAAATGATTATTTTGTTATGCGCCAGTTGATAAAGATGTGCTTAAAGTTTTATTCATCAAAATGTAAAAAAATTGCAAAAATATCCATTTTTTCTCCTATTTTCCTATATGAGTTCATTTTAGAGAAAATGATCAAGAGAGAAAAAAGTTTTTTTATTAAATTCTACACACTGTCATCGGTTGCAAATCGAAAAATACATTATTATTGGTGCATAAATAGTAATAACTGTCAAAAAAATGAAAATAACAAGGTTTTTTTGAATCTTTTTCGAATATTTATAGTATACTCGTACATAGGATCTTTATATTTTGCCTCAAAGTACATTTTGCTATGATAAAGTAAAAGCCAATTTTCAAGAAAATCGGTCTGATAGTTTATACACAATAATTTTGCAATCCAGATTTGAAAAAGAAAAAATGCGATTGTTTCCAAATTGTGTTAAATCCATTTTGAAAAGTTTAAATCGGTTAATTAGGGGAGCCTAAAGAATCTTTTAAACATACTTGAAATTTTTCTCCTTTTTAAACAAATTGCAATCTTCACGAATCTTTATCTAAATTAATTTTCAAAAGCTCAGCTTAAAAGAACTCGGAAAGACGCTTCTTTAAGAAAAAAAAAGTTTAGATTTGTTAGTTATCTTTCTTTATTTTTATGAACGCTTCGCTCATTCTAGAAAATATAATACAAAGGATCTTGTTACCTTGTACTGAAATAGAAATAAAAAAAAAAAAAAAATTCTTTATGAAAATTATAGATAATCTAGGTGGTCTACAAGGAGGATTTAAAAGCATTATTATACTGATGTTTGAGTTTATTTACATATCGCTTTCAGGTGTTAGAGTAACAACCTACAAAAAAAAAACACAGTAAAATAAATAATACCCAGGAATTTGGTACAATTCTAATATAAACTTGTTATTTTTAAGTATGAAATTTTTGTTGAAGAAAAAACTTAAGATTTACTACTTTATTTAAAAAGATAATTTTATTTAACAATTTTTTTAAATTAAATTTAAATTTCTAGTAAAAAAAACACTAGCTAAATAAACGGTTCAAAATAATATAATTTTAAATAAAATAGTAAATATATTAATGCAATACAGGTAGCAGAGAAAGGTAACGGTAGTAAAGACTGGTTGAAAAGCGTAGCACGCAAAGTGTTTCCTGAGGTATGGCAATCGATAAGGTAAACTGGCCACTCTGGTGGGGGGTTTAAAAAGAGGATGAGGAGGAGGTGATGGTGAAGAAGGAAAAGGAGGGTCAGAATGAAACATGAAGGGGTAATAAGGGGTAAGGGGTTGCGAGTGTTTCGATTCCCCGTACCACCAACCAAACTACCGACAGGTAGATTACTCAGTATGAGTCTTCTCGGTAGTGCATGGAATATCCAGTTCGTTACTGACAGCGCGACATATACAATACACAGTACACCGTAATAACCATATAAGCAGTCGCTAACAGTACTGCCAACCTATATAAACCTATATGTCACCTTTGATCTTAATTATGTTGTCTTTCATTCTTTTTAAAAAAGGATAATTAACTCAGAATTAAAAAATCTGCTGTGGACACCACATGACTTCCTTGTACGCCTATTAAATTTCATAAACACGTATTTTTTTAAAATAAAAAGTACATAAAAGTTTATTTCATAAATAACTTCCGATATTTTTTCTTTTTTTTATTGTTATTATTGAATTATTATTTATCGTAATTTTTTTTGCAATCATAGGTTAATATAAATATATTTAAATTAAAAAAAGTTAAAAAAAAATGAGATGAAATATGATTCAAACCGATATTCCTTGTAAGATCCAAATATTTCATTAATTAAAATTTTATTTGGCTATTACTCTGGAACCAATGAAAACAAGTACCACGTATGATATATCGCTGAAAAACTCTCAGTGAGAGTTTATTACTGCGGTTAAGAAAACGTCAAAAATCCAAATTGGATTTGGTATTTGAGCTTTTTTAGATACTTTTAGTTTAGTCGATTGCAATCAAAAGGGAAGGTGGAAAACTAGATGTTACTACAGTCCTAAATCCAAACTTTCAACATCCTACGGCTAATCGTTTTTGAGTTATGCGAGATAAATACCCACGTATAGACGTCCCGCCAAAACTAGTCAAAATGGATTCAAGGTTGGTCAAAGTGGATATTTCCGTTTAAATCTGAAAACCAAAATTTTTCGCTATCACATTACTTCGTACAAGGAAGTAAAAAGGAAAGTCTAATATTTTTATTGTTATTTATTTATTTAGGAATTTCAATATTTACCTAAGATTTATAGAAGATTTGATAAACGAAAATTGAAAAAAAAAAAGCGTCTAGAGTCTAAGAGAATTTTATAGAAAAATGTAATACGTATTGCAACAAAAAGACCACCAGTCAAAAAGAATTAATATAATTATTTAATTTGGTGTTAAAATATGATTGAAAAGAATTACCTAAATAAAAGGAATAAAATTTGAGCAGCAGTGATTAATCAATAAACAGTTTATTGATAACAAAACAGACCTACAATGATAATCTCTTATCAACTTGTAAATCTTCGGTAGGTGTTTACAAAAGTAACTAAAATTATTGAATCAATATTTTTTTTAACTAAACCGTAGGAGAATTATATTTACGTATTAGTTTTACTCTAGGTTCTCAATTTGTTAGTTGTTTAATATATATTGTTTTATATACGCACACACGCGCGCACACACATACACAATAATATATATATATATTATAAAATATTAAGTTTTATTAGATAGGTTGCTGGACCGGCGATTGGTTACTTGCTATGACGTACTGTCTCGGTTCAATATTTCCTCCATTACTACTAGTATGCAGACATAAATTCCCCAGACATACATATGTTTGTGCCTTCTACACCTTGACGTGTTAGATTTTTTCATGAATATTGCAATTTTCATTAGAAAATCCTTTTTACCAATCCCTCAGTTAAGAAAAGTCGTGTTCATAATAATATTTCTCCATCTGATTATGTATCTGTGCATACAATTACAGTCTAAATGGTTTTGGTAGTTTAATACTTACGTTTTCTCATACTAGATACCGCTTACGAGAAAACTGGAATTGAATTATTTTACTAAAAACACTGCCTTGTCTTGTGAACAAAGGTGTACGTAATTTTCGGATCACGAGTGATCTGATAAAAAGATATATTAATATATAAAAATGATAATAAATATTTATTCTGTAATACGAATAGAAAAATGAAAAAAATTATATTAAAAAAAAGTGCAACAATAGAGTATAATCTATTTCTAAAGTTAAATGTTTTATATAAACAAGAAAGTAAACAAATACTTAGTATACACCTGTATTGGTGTTGCCTGACCATGACAATATACTTAAAATAGAAATATTATTTATTTACTAACAATTAGAAATGTATCGTCTTTGTTTTCATTCACAAGCTTCTACGTGGCTTTATATTAACTTAATTCTTTATTATTTATTATCAATGACCTCACCCTTCCATACCTCAGTCTTTATACTGTATTATTTATGAAGACGAAGCGCGCTAGCCATCAGACAATACGGTAAATTAGTAAGACAGCTTGCTTTTAGAATTTTATATATAAAATTTATAAACGAAAAACTATATACCATGTCATAACTTTTATTTATTTTTTAAAGAATGTTCCTTATTTAGTTCGGTATTAATTTTTATTTTGACATTTTTCATACGCTGCAATATTCTATTTCCATATATCCATGTACAAGCTTCTTTGTAAGCTTTTGTGTTGAACTGATTTATAAAGTAAAAAAAAAGAAACAATTAAATGAAACGCATGGGTGGATTTAAGAAATCTATCGTTATCAAAACCTAGTGTTTCATTTGTATACAGTAGCGAATTATATGACCTGAAGTCATTTTAATTTTGAAATTATTTTTACTGGCAACGTCATTATAACCGGTTAAAAAGTGAGATAAAATAATAATGCATGCTCTCGAATTCGCAACTCTTACCTTATTTTGATAATATATAGCAAAAGAATAGCGTCTAAGTGTTAGCAAGTTGTTTATTTATAAATTGGTACTAACATCAAAATGTCTAAATTTGAAAGTTTAATTTGTTATATAAGTCAAATTTATTAATTTTCCATACATTTTTATCTTTATTTTACCGACTACAGTGATATATAGCAACTATAACGGAAAGTATATAGGTCGGTAAAGAAAAATGGGTTTTTTTAAGTTTTGTACAATAAGGAGAGACATTAAAAGAATTTTATCAAAAAAGATAGATTGTAAATAATCTGCCTAACAATTTTTTTTATTCGGATTCTCCCTAGTCCAAAATAAGTCCTTTTTTCAGAGAGATATTTGTACATATGTATGTTCGCTTGTATTTAGTCTTATAACTCTGGACCCTGTTGACAAATTTTGTCAAACTTGGTCCTTCTGGTGGGGGGGGGGGGATGTTTAGTATTTTTTTTTAAATGGGAAAAAGGGATGAGAATATATAGGGTGAAATAAAGTTCCAGATCTTTAATGAACTTTAGCAAAACTCTTTTCTTGCAAAAGTTGAAGCATTTTTTTATCAAAATAACAAATTACAAAAAAAGGATTATTTAATATTCATCACCTCCCCCAAAAAGTGATTTTACTTATGTTTCTTTTTTACTTCTTTGTACGAAGTAGAGGAAGTATTGTGATCTCGAAAAATTCTGGTTTTCAGATTTCAACGGAAATATCCATTTTGACCTTCCCTGAATTCATTTTGATCAGTTTAGGCGTGACGTCTGTATGTACGTATGTGTCAAGCATAACTCAAAAACTATTAGCCGTAGGATGTTGAAATTTTGGATTTAGGACTGTTGTAACATCTAGTTTTGCACCTTCCCTTTTGATTGCAATCGGCTGGACCAAAAGTATCCAAAAAAGTCCAAAGTCAAAAAAAAATTGAATTTTATACTTTTTCTTAACTGCAGTAATAAGCTCTCATTGAGAACTTAGAAAAAAAAAGAAAAATATCAGAAGTTATTAATGAAATAAAATTTTATGCATCATCATTTCAAAAAAATATTTAATAAGCGTACAAGGAAAATATGTGGTGCCCACAACAGATTTTTTTAGCTATATCTTACTTCAAAAAATGAATTAATGAGAGGTTTCTGCATCCATGTTTTGAACATCGTTAAGTTTTCAAACCGCTTTAAAAAAAAAGGCGAAGTTCATTTTAAATTTAAATCTATTTCGCAAGTTACCCATTGCATTTAAAATGAAAAAATTATAATTTTTTTTAAAGTCCTTACACTTTATTTCTTTTACCTTTTTCTTGAAATAAAAGAAAGTTGGTCAAAAATGTTCTTCCCCTTCCTAGAAAACTACAACTTATTTTTTTACAATTTTGTATTTTTAGAATCTTTGTATTTTTTAAACATTTTTAAAATGTTATTTTTATAAATTACTAGCTCCCAGTCGCAGCTTCGCTCGCGCTATATGGTTACATGCGTTTCACGTGGTGGTCAATCTTTTTATTTTATATTTATTAGTCAAGTAACCAGAAACAGGTGCAGTCACTCACACATAGTAACGGTGGCATAACGCATTTCCCGTTGCTCAGCTGTTTCAGTCGAGCGAGATTGATCTGTGCGTATTCGGTCGCTTTCTAAACGTATTTCCCGTCGCTCAGTTGTTTCAGTCGAACGGGATTGGGCTGAGTGTATTCGGTCGCTTTCTATTCTTGACTGTCTTTCGTCTTCAGTTTCTTCCGCACGAAAAGTTTTCATCATACGTGCTTTTTTTGTATTTCTCCCTATTGAAGAATGTCTTTAGGCATGGTATGATGTTTTGAAAAAAGATCACAGAATTTAAAAGATCGCAGTTAAATACTTTACACACTGTAAATTAGTAACACACACGTGATATACGAAAGCAGCTATTTATTTATGTTTTAAACAGCTGTAAAAAATTGTAAATGAATAAATCGTAAAAATTACATATGCATGTGCGCTATAACCAATTGAAATTTAAAAATAACTGTACGTTAAAACCTCAGCCCTTTTCAAAATTAATCAATTCAATGTTGAAAAAAAATGTTAGCTAAAAATTAAACTTTTCTTGAAAATCAAAGTCATTTTGAAAATTAAATAAGCTTTAAGGAAGAAATAAAGTGTTTTAAATTTCGTTGTAAAATGTCGTTATGTCGGAGGTCCAAAAAAATTAGCCTATGTTCACTGCAGGGCTTCAAAGTGCAGGCGTGCAAAATTTTAGACAAATCTGCCCGGTAGATCTCGAGATAAGTTGGAACAGACAGACAAACAAACATTGATTTTTATATGTATAGATTATTATTACTTAGAAATTATTTTCTTAAAAGTTAATTTTAATGGGATGCTTTCCCTTGAGTATGGAAGCCCTCAAAATTAAAAAAATTACGACAATTTTAGATTTTTAATGCTGAAAACGTATTTTTTTAAACAATAAAGTCACTAAAATTACTAACTACTCTTCCCTGGCAGGAGAGCTTTCAAAATTAAAAAAAATCAATTTTTTTTTTAATAAAACTATTATTTAAAATAAATAACTGTATTTCAAAATGTAATCTAACATTAAGGTATAATATTAGTTTAAAAATACTAAAAAAAAGGGGGGAAAATCTAATTTAAGAAATTCGTAAAATTTTATGTTATGCCAAGAAATTGATTAATAATTAAATTTAAAATACATATTATCTTATTTACTATTTAAAAATAAATAACTAAAGAAAAATCAAACCAGATATTTTTATTTTACAGTAAAACTAATAGAAATATATTCTACTCATTACGAGTTATTGACCCAAAGTGATATAAAGTGAAATGTGTGTATAAAAACTGAGACACTTGTATGCATACACATATAAATACGCCGCTAGATATTTAGAGAAAACTAATTCAAATCGGCATTAATCAATACCATAAACAAATAACTTCGATTTACGAAAAAACCTAGCAACGTGTAGTCGCATAACTTTTCTAGCTTTGATTGATGTAAGTATTATACATTAATCAGGAACTAGCACTTTTCCCTGTCCAACTTTTTATAAATATAACAACAATATTGCCCCCTTATATAGAAATCACAAAATCAAATTAACAATTATGTATTTAAATTAGCGTTCCATAGTCGCCGCTTCGTTCACAGAATCAATGCGACTTCACCGGCAATATATTTTCAATAGCAAAATTATTTATTTCGCATATGAATGCTAGTATCCCCCGTCGTGGCTTCACCCGTGCTACATCATTACTTGCGTATCCCATCGCGGTCAGGGAATATTTCGCAGACCAAGGCTCTCTTCACTCGTCCTTCCCATCTAGCCAGTGGCTCTGCCCCCTAACCTTCTCGCTAATTAAACTCATGCTTGTGAAAATAAAAATATGCTTGTAAAAATTAAAGCGTGTGCAATCTCTAAAAATATATCAGTGTACTGTAATTTCTTCAGAACAATAATTTCGTTAGTGCAGGATCAAAATTTCGAGTGATCTAAAGAATGCGGGTTTCAAAATAATACGAGGTGACCGTACTTTCTCTATTTTTTTAATGTTTTTTAGTCAAGTAACCGGTGGTAGTTGCATCCAATCGCGTCGCACTTACAGCAATGGCTGTGTGTTTGTTGAGCCGCAGTGTCGTACACCGTCGCTCCACCCCTTAAAAAACGAAATTAAAAAACCCACATAATTGTTTTAAGATATTATATTTGAAGAGTATCTGCAAATCTTAATGTAGTGAATATCTCGTTTAGTATAGTCGGAAATAGGGAAACGTTACAATAATTTTTTTACCTTTCTTCGCCCCTTTCACGGTCGAATTTCGAAAAATGTAGAAATTGGTTTACAGATATTTATAAAATTACACATACCAAAAATCAAGTTGATATCTTCATTTGTTACCGAGAAATTAAAAAATAAAAAAATAGCCGGTTTCAAAGAAAATTTAAAATCCATTTAAACTCTTTAAACTCGAATTTTCAAAAATCTAGAAATGAATATTTAGATATTCACATGAAGATTATGAACTCCAAAAATCAAAGTGATATCTTTATTGTTTAAAAAAAAAATATGTTTAGTATTATCTGGTCCCCCCTCTACCAATATGAAGACAGCGCGCTGCTGGAGTGGCGGTGGTAGGGATGACTAGCCGTGCACGTCTTTTCTTCTTATTATATTGCATATTGTTGTGTTATTGTATGTAGGTGCATGTGATACAGTCCATTTTTCTTTTACTATTTGTGTGCTTTATAATTACGTTCATTAAATTTTCTTTGTTTAAAACAAAATGTGCAATTTTATGAGTTACCGGAGAGGTTGTTGATAATCTACATATCACTAACAAAATATATATAAAAATAATGAATTTTATTGTTATTCTATTTTAAAACTTTAAACTCGGAATTTAAAAAAACCTCGTTCTTAGTGCGCACTTATATCGTAAGCAAAACATGTATACAAATTTTCATTAATTTATCTTAAGTAGTTTTTGCTGGGCGTTGATAAATGAATCAATATTTCTTGTGAAAAATAATAACCAATACGTTTCACGCTTTTCCTAGAAAATAACTTATTATTTTTTTGAATTATACCTATGTCTTAATATTTTTAAACAATTTAAAAAAATTAATTTTATATTTATTATCGCAACTTAGAATTATTTTCATAAAAACTAATTTTACACAAATGTTACCCGAAAAATGATAAAAAGTATTGAAATTTCAATTTTTTAATGCTCAAAAATAGCTTAGTACCCAAAATAAGTCAATAAGTCACAAAAATAACTTAGTACCCTTCACTTGAGAGCTGTGCTCCCAAGGTTTTGCCAAAAATATCTACTGAAGTAGGTCAAAATCCGTGAGTATAAAACTATTACCTAGCTTTTTTGCAAAAAAAAAAAAAAAAAAAAAAAAACGGGAGCCCAAGATATTAAACCAAAAACTAAAATAAAAATTACAACCAATTTGACTCAGCAGATTTATTACTATACAGATCACACCATGTAGCATAAAACATAATAAAAGAACTTGGATAAATTATACTAAATATTTGTAAAATTATTTATACGATATTACACGGAAACCGACTTTTTTAAATATAAAAAAGTTATTTAAAAATAAAAATTATTTATATATATATCACATATTACAGGTTATATGAAAAGTTTACAGAAAAACAATCATGAAAATTAAAAACTTTTTTCTCAACAGATTTATATTCAAAGTTACGTTAAGAACAGATGAAGAACTTAACAAGAATGAGTGAGGGGATGGAATGAGGCGGATAAAATAAAGTAATAATAATAACAATATAAGAGTTTTTGGTTAAGAAAAAATGAAAGGTGGTAGGTATAAAGCTTGGTGGCATGTGGTTCAAGTTTAAGATTTTTAATAAGAATCGTGCAAAAAGAATTTTTTAGACGGGGCAAGTTTTTTACGTAACGCGAGCGGAAAAATGTGGTCGGGAGGTATATAAGGGGTAGTCGGCCTACGTAGTGAAGACTTGTACTATTTAAGAGGGAAAGGGAAAAAGAAAAACGCGGTAGCGGTAGTGTCGGTGGTTTGAGTCGAAGAAGTGAACGACTACGAGAAGGAAATCGGGAGGTCGGGTTGAAAACGAAGAAGGAATTGGGGTAGAAGGAGGGTTAGAAGTGAAATCCATTTCATTAGAGTTACTCAGCAGTATGCAACCAAGAAGGGCGGTAAGGAAATAGAATGATAAAGGGAGGAGGCAAGAAAGAGAAAGAGAGTACATATGTAAGAGATGTAAGAGTAAAAGAGATAGACATCGCACGAGAGGAGAGATGAGAGTCGGGAGGTTATAATATGGTATATGGTAGAGAGAAGCGTGGTAGGTTTAATTATAATCCATAGTATCAGTTGCTTATAACGTGGAAAGCATTCAGACTGAAAGGAATATCAGTTAATGATGATAAACAATGCTAAACGACTTATGCCTGGGGAGTTAAAATTAAAATTTCGATATAACGGTAGCTTTATATATATATATATATATATATATATAAAACTGTTTGTAACTATTTATGAAATTCAATACTCAGAGAAGCGAGTATCATCAACAGAACTGATGAAGTAACTCGTTACTGTTCACCAACTAATTCTACCTTATTTTAATTTACCTAGACTACTGTTTACAAACAGCTTAACTTCTTTGGCTAATTAGAATGAAAATAGCACGACATGAAATATTGTTTATAAATGTTTTAGTACCACCATTATTATCTTACAACGAATTTAATACGGAAAATTTGATATGATATAAATAAATAAAAATATTAGTAAATATAGAATTAAAGTAATTTTTAACGAAATGTAACAAACGCGTATATAAATTTAAAAAAGTGATAATAAAGTTATATTTAACAGCTTTTCAAAGGAACTAAGTTATATTTAACTTTTCAAAAGTACTAGATATCAAAAACTTAAACTGGAAGACAAGATTATCCCCAAAAAAAGTTTATTAAAATAAACTTAAAATCTAAGCCTAGATGTTCTCTTCGTTATTAAGCGACCATCATCAGTATAAACTACGAAAAAGTATATATGTCACTGTGAAAGACCAAAATTAGAGAATATCAATATTCTCCGGTGAATGGCGGTATATACAAATACGTCGGTGAAAGACCGAAATATTTGCTTTTCGGACCTTTAACGGTATATGTCGATAAACATGGATAAGCTCTGGTGGGGTCGAGACGATAACTAAAAATAAAAAAAAAAAAAAAAAAAAAAAAAAAAAAAAATACCATTCTCTAATAGATTACGAGAAATCCTTGTAAAAAAAAAAGTTTAAATTTAAGTGAAACATAACCTACGTTCTCTTCGCTCGCTAACCTCGTCTGATTAAAATTAAATATACAAATTATATATGTAATTCTCCAACATTGGAGGCGATTAATCAAATTCACCGCATTTAGCAGTTATTCGAATAATCCGAATAAACAGTTATTTCGGTCAATCACCGATGTTTTTAGTATGTGCCAACATTCACCGGAGAATATTGACATTTGCCAGATTTCAGTCTTTCACGGTAAAATATACAAAATATAGTAAATGGGAAAAAAGCTGGCAGAGTTGCAAAACTTACAAGGCGAAGCCGTAAATCTAGGTTATGTAACCCTGGTTTCGAAGGGATTCGGCCTCAACAGACTACTTAGAAGAAAAATTAAGTGGAAAATTTAAACTAAGTAAGTATTGAAGTAAAAAATTTATTCAATTGTTTGAGTGAAACTTTGAGGTATGATTTATACCTCCGTTCACCATTAATTAACGGTAACTAAATATAAATTGCATCAATGGCCTCATACAGAAATCATTTTGCTAAATTCCATCAAAATCAATTAATCCAATCTAGAAATATCGAGCAAGATAGACATAAGGTTGCTCTTGTTCACATTTTGCATGATATTTTGGTTACGAAAAATTTTTCGGCGTATATTAAAAGCCCGTCAAGAACTCATTTGATTGAAGAACACATCTTAAGTCTGATTATACATATTTTAACGCGATTTCAGTAAGTTTCTTTGACTTTTGATAGTAGTTCTAGCCGAGAGTAAAAAGGATTTAGAAGAAACAATGAACGGCATAGATGAAGTCCTACGCAAGAACTATCGCATGAAAATAAATAAGAACAAAACAAAAGTAATGAAATGTAGTGGAAATAATAAAGATGGACCACTGAATGTAAAAATAGGAGGAGAAAAGATTATGGAGGTAGAAGAATTTTGTTATTTGGGAAGTAGAATTACTAAAGATGGACGAAGCAGGAGCGATATAAAATGCCGAATAGCACAAGCTAAACGAGCCTTCAGTAAGAAATATAATTTGTTTACATCAAAAATTAATTTAAATGTCAGGAAAAGATTTTTGAAAGTGTATGTTTGTAGTGTCGCTTTATATGGAAGTGAAACTTGGACAATCGGAGTATCTGAGAAGAAAAGATTAGAAGCTTTTGAAATGCGGTGCTATAGGAGAATGTTAAAAATCAGATGGGTGGATAAAGTGACAAATGAAGAGGTATTGCGGCAAATAGATGAAGAAAGAAGCATTTGGAAAAATATAGTTAAAAGAAGAGACAGACTTGTAGGCCACATACTAAGGCATCCTGGAATAGTCGCTTTAATATTGGAAGGACAGGTAGAAGGAAAAAATTGTGTAGGCAGGCCACGTTTGGAATATGTAAAACAAATTGTTAGGGATGTAGGATGTAGAGGGTATACTGAAATGAAACGACTAGCACTAGATAGGGAATCTTGGAGAGCTGCATCAAACCAGTCAAATGACTGAAGACAAAAAAAAAAAATGAAATCATTACACCTCAGAGACCAAAAAGCATTTCCAAAGAGTAGATAATAGCAAATAAAAGTATGTCAAAGGAAGTAAAAGTAATTGCATCTGCAAGAAAAGTCATGACTACGGATTTTTAGAGTTCTCGTGTTCTGGTGCTCACAGGCTTCCTTTGAAAAGGCACGGCCATCACCAGGTAGCATAACGCTTCACTAATGGACCAAGGGAAGTACACTATAGAGAAATTAAAAAAAAAGGCTGTTCTTAATCAATACACGTTTCAAGTTGTTGCTAAATACAATAGAAGCGATACATGCAATGTATTCGCCTGATTTCGCTACTAACGATTACTTCCTTTTCTCAAAACTGGAAAAATGGCATGCTAAATGAAAATTTATTTCAAATAATGAGATCAAAGGCTAAGAAAACCGCTTATTTTTTAGAGTTAGAATAGTCGCATTATCAAGATTGGTATTAAAATGTTAGAAGAAAGTTGTTGGTCTAAATTTAACGAATTCCAAGATGTCTTCGTTAAAAAATAAAAGTAAAAATTTTTGGAAAAACTTTGTGTTTTCTGTATCAGGGAATAAACTTTTCGAACGGCCCTCGGTAGATAAAAAGAAAGCTATTGAAATTATATAATAATATTTCAAACAATTTTTTTAATTAGTCTTGAAATATTGAAACATTTAGCATTAAATATTGAGACATATAACGTGAAAATATAAATCGGAATAAAATTTGTATTTAAAATATACTTTTTTGCGAATGATTATTTATAATTTTTTTAAACGTATTGTGGTATGTTTCAACTGAAGTACATATATTTACTGTTCACCGCACAACAGTTTGAAGATCCAAAAATGCAATCTTTTTGGTCTTTTCACATCCTCAGTGTTATCCACTAGGTTAATAACCAGATGGCTTTTATGCATGTTAACCTTAAGTATATACTTTAAGCTTAACCGATGAATTTCTTCACGAATAGATGACTGAAACTTGCGGGAACCCCGATTTCGTATCAAAACGCCTGATAACTCTGTCATATTTAACCTGTGAGAACTGTCTGTCAAGGTAGTGCATAATACCAAATAATAAGGTTGCGGCAGGTTCGTTTTAAGCTTCCCTCGAGTCATTATGAGCCGAGACCCCCAGAGTATATGCTTGTATAAATGTGCAGCTAAAACACTTTTAATTAGAATAATAAGATTACGTTATATCTACACGAAAAACTTTAATTCATATTTTTTCACGAAAGAAACAGGAAATATTGAAAGATTTAATTTCATTCAACTGTTACTAATTTTTTTCTTTAATCTGAAATATTCTTATTTTCAATTCAGTAACTGCAATTATTAACAAATGTAATTTAATTACAATTTAATAATTACTCTTCTGAAAACTGATTGCAAACGGAAATATAGATTACATATAAATGTCTTTGAGAGACGAAATATGTGTTCCTTTTTTATTTTTTATCCTAACTAACGATTAAATAATTCTAGTAACTCGAACGAAAATTGAATCTTTTAATTTAATTTTTTGTAAATTATTTTTCAATGAAATGTTCAAATTTAATTTTACACTGGAAGATAGCAGAAATGC
This sequence comes from Lycorma delicatula, assembly GCF_047948215.1. NCBI lineage: Eukaryota > Metazoa > Arthropoda > Insecta > Hemiptera > Fulgoridae > Lycorma > Lycorma delicatula. The sequence continues at coordinate 115,135,417 of NC_134462.1, forward strand.
AAAAGTGGAGAGATTGGAGTGGTAAAATGAATCCAGAAATTTAATTCACAAATCATTTTCCACACCGTCTCTCTTTCTAAATATTCGAGCTGAATTGCTAGCTTAATTATTACGTTCTTTTCTTTAAAATCATTAATTCATTTAAATAATTCTCATTTTATAATAATTATTAACAAAATATACAAATACCTTAAATTAAATGATTCTACTTGCGTGATGCACGCAATATTGTGTTTTTTTTTTTTAAATGTATTTTATTAATTAGATTAATATCAATAAAAAATTTTATTAATATTTTACTCACTTAATTCGAAACCATAAATATACATAAATATTAATTAATTACAAATGAACTGGTCAAAATAAAGTATAATGTACTTAATTAACGGCAAAAGTTTGACGACAAAAAATTTGATAGCACAAATTTAATAAGTACATAAAAGTCGCCGCAAAAAGAGTTGCATTAAAGGGTTAAGAGTTAAACGAATTAGAAGTTACATAAAAGACTCCTCATAAAGGTGCGATACAAAGATAAAGCCGGTCTTCCTTGGTTTTTAATTTCTGTGTAGAAAACTTAGTTCAAAAATTGAAAGAAGAATTTATGAACAGAGTAACTACTCAAGGAGAAACAATAAACATAATTTATTAATATTTTTTGACTGTTTTTACTTCCTTGTACGAAGTAAAGGAAGTATTGTGATCGCGAAAAATTTCGGTTTTCAGATTTCAACGAAAATATCTCTTTTGACCATCCCTGAAACCATTTTCACTAGTTTCGGCGTGACATCTGTACGTACGTATATACTTATGTATCTCGTGTAACTCAAAAACGATTAGCCGTTGGATGTTGAAATTTTTGATTTAGGACTGTTGTAACATCTAGTTGTGCAGCTCCCCTTTTGTTGGATTTTGGAATTGCAGTAATAAGCCCTCATTGAGAGCGCTTTTCAACTATATATATCATAAGTGGTACTTATTTTCATTGGTTCTATAATTATAGCCAAAGAAAATTTGAATTAATGAAATATTTGATCTTACAAGGGGGAAAAAATCCTACTTTATCTCGTTTTTTTAAACTTTTTTTATAGTTTAGAATTATTGGTTTATTAATAATTATTAACCTCCGATTATAAACAAAATTTACAATAAATAATAAGTCAATAATAACAATAAAAATATGAGAAAAATCAGAAGTTATTAATGAAATAAAATTTTATGTAGTTTTCATTTTAAAAAAATGTGTGTATGAAATCTAATAGGCGTACAAGGAAGTCCACATCACCTTTTTTTTTATTTGCCAGAAACCAAAGATGCGTAAGAAGAAATATTAAATGATATGGGTTTACTTATTAAAAATAAATAAAAACAAAACAAAGGATATGAAATGTAAGAAAATACTAATTAAGAATTAAATTAATTAAATTTGCCAACCTCCGTGGCGCGAGTGGTAGCGTCTCGGCCATTCATCCGGAGATCCTGAGTTCAAATCCCAGTCAGGCATGGTATTTTTCATAGGTTAAAAAATTCCATTTCCATATCTCACGCTCAAGTTTGAAACTACATGATATTATATCATCAAAAAAAAAAAAAAAAAAAAAAAAAAAAAGGGTAATACAATTTACCGATAACTGGGGGAATTTTATTATTTAAATTAATTTTCTAATTCTATTTTATTTATTAATTGATAGCAATTGAGACCTTCATACTGACATGACGGATAACGTTTACATTATTTTACCTTTTGACGATCAATTTTTGTATTTATAATTTTTGTTTTTAAAATTCAACCTAGTATAATTAATGATATGTGTAGGAAATAATTATAATTTTAACACATCATTGTTCCTGAGGATGGATTACTAATTCGAAAGCGCTCGAACATACTATTAAAGATTATTGGTAAGTGGAAACTATTATATAAATAAATTTATTTAGTAGTAAGGGACTAAGAAGGATAGACGAAGTAAGGTAGCCGTCAAAACCAAATGGACAAAAACAAAGGAAGTTTCATGCAGAAAAGATTAAAAAGAAATTCACAAAAATATTTTTATGAGCCGCTTTATCGTGTGAAGAAAGATGGGCAGTAGAACAAACAGAAAGGGAAAGAATAAAGATTTAAAGAATGTGGTGCTGAAGAAGAATATTAAAAATTAGGTCTCAATAAATTTAAAATAAAGATATTCAACTAAATAGAAGAGGATTATAATTTGCAGTAAAATCTTCTAATTTGATGGCCGTGTATTAATACACCAAGTTTTGTTAATCTGGTAATAGGAGATGTGTAATAGTTAAAAACTGAAGTGAAATACAAATATTTAAACATATAAACATATAATTAAGGATTTAGTGTGAATTAAATATCTTGAGGATAAATGATTATTATAGAACATAAAGGAATGGAGAATAGTTTCAAACCTATCGTTAACTGACGGCTGAAAAATTCAAAAAAATAAGCAAATGAAAATAAAACTATAAAACCTCATGAAAGAAGCAAGAACATTACAAAATTGTGTAAGAAAAGAAATTTATTGGATTATTAGAAGAGAAGGCAAAACGAATAAAAAATATATACTAACGATGAAAAAGTAGTATTAAAAAAGAGATATAAACATTTGTTAATTAAATGCTTTAACAAACAAAAATAAAATTAACCTTCCGGTTCGTTTAATGGTAACAATCTTCATTGATTGGATGTTCGGTTATATAAACTGTTCTCTGATGCTTTGGACGTTGTTTGTAACACAAGTATAGATTACTGAATTCGAGTGATTTAGTAATATAATTTGATCGTTGTTTTTAAACAACTCTACTAAACCAATCTTAAACGTGACAGAAAACACCATTAGATATACTTTTACATGTACTTTTTGTACAAGTAACGATCAGTTATAATGTAAAAAATTATATATACTTACACGGATACATTAATTTATTGCTTTACACTACCTTATTTAATCTTACTTATGATTATAATGCTTATATAAAACATTTAAAGAACAAACGACACAAATTAGAAGTAATTATGTAATAATTATTAGAAGTAACTATATTCGATACACACTTATTTATTTTTACTATAGACTGACGTTGTCACTTATGAGACTGATTAATACCTAAATTTTAGAGAGAAATTTTGTTTTGCAAGACAATAAATCCGTTAAGCGAATAATGAAATGGAAAATCACATCCTTTCGCATTTTTCGAGTAAGCCTAGCATTGAGATGATGGGTAATGGCTATATTTTTTTTTTTAAAGAACTGACGTGTTTCCTCTTAGACGAATCCTTAAAAAAATTTGTATTTAAAAAAGCAAAAAAGTTTTCATAAATATATAAATTAAAAACCATGTTTTTTTTCTGGAAAGTAGAGGGCGTATTTATAGGTTTTAATAAGCTGTATTGTAAATTCTAGGATAAAATACGAGCTTAGTTTCACATTAAATAAATTATAAAATAAAAAGGTTTGAATAAATAAAAGTAATATTATTTTATTCAAAAATATGATGTGGAAACCACATGACTTCTTTTAACGCCTATTAAATAACATATACTCTTTATTTTTTAAATGAAAAATACATAAAATTTTATTTCATTAATAACTTATGATATGTTTATTTCTTTTCTATTGTTATTAATTACTGTAAAACTTTTTATACATCACAGTTAATAATTATTAATAAATCAATACATTTAAATTAAAAAAAAAGGTAAAAAAAGGAAATTAAGTCGAATTCGAACCGATATGTCTTCCCCTTGTAAGATAAAAATATTTCATTAATTAAAATTTTATTTGGCTATAACTCTGAAATAAATGAAAAAAGCACAACTTATGATACATCGTTGAAAAGCTCTCAATGAGGGCTTATTACTGCAGTTAAGAAAAAGTACAAAATTCAGTTTATTGGAGATTTTTGAACACTTTTGGTTCAGTCGATTGCAATCAAACGGGAAGGTGCAAAACTAGATGTTGCAACAGTCCTGAATTCAAAATTTCAACATCCTACGTCTAATCGTTTTTGAGTTTTCCAAGACACATACGTACGTACAGACGTCACGTTGAAACAAGTAAAAATGGATTCAGGGATGGTCAAAATGTATATCTCCGTTGAAACCGAAAACCGAAATTTTCGTGATCACAATACTTCCTTTACTTCGTACAAGAAAGTAAAAAAGCTGTTTTCTTGGTACGGTAAAATTTAATTTACAAGAAGTTATTACCCTACCCTACCCGGTTAGAAATATTTTTTTTATTTTTCTGAATATAAATTTTTTATGCAATAGTCGAAGTGCTTGGCTGTAAAATTTGTGCATGCATTATTATTATTTGAAATTAAGTTAAAATAGTATACAAAAATTGAATTATAGAAGAACTAAAAAATATTATTTGATCGATTTCTGTTGCAGGACTAATGAAAGACTTCGAATGTAATGGACAATCCGGCTTTATTATCATGGATATTATTTTTAACAATTCTATCGACTATATCCCCAGCTGCACCACATTATCCAGGTAAGAAGCGGTTAATATACTTTTAATATACAGTTGAATTCGGATAATTGGATCACTTCAGGACCGAGAATATATGGCCCTGTTAAACGGTTGGCTCTATTAAGCCATATAACCGAAAAAGTAGGAAATATTTGTGCATAGAGATTAATTAGACATAACAAATTAATTATTAAACACGACTCCTCGTCTTTGTTTTAAGAATTTTATTTGAAATAAAGGATTAAAGATGCATAAACAACATTACTAAATTACAAATTACTAAATTTAATAAAATTACAAATTATATTTAATAAAGTGATATTTACTTTGTTTTTACATCGTTTTTATATCGATACGAAATAACTTTTTTTCTAACACAATTTTTCTGTCCATATTTGCTTTGCACCTGTTTGTTCAACACCTGTTTTTTTTGTTTTTTTTTTTACTTTTTTATCTTTTCAAATAATCTTCCAAGAGAATAATATTTCTAGTAAGTTAAAAACCCTTTTTAGTGTAACTTATTTTAATTCGTCTTAAAAATTTATTTACTCATCCATCGTTTCCATACTATTTTTAATATTTCCATTTTTAAAATGAACAGTTTTTTTTTAATACGAAAAATTGATATCTTTTATGTACATTATAGGAACGTTTGGTTATTGTAACAAATGAATAAAACTACAATAAAAAATAAATATTAAACAAATAATATTCATTATTCGTAAAAAAAATGAATTAGAATACATATACGTTTAAATGTTGTTTGAATTTTTAAAAAATCAACTTAGAAGAAGACGGTCAGATTTTAATGAAGTATATACTCATATATGTACAACTTTCTTTATTATTTTTTTATTTTAAAGATTACTTTTAACATTTTCCAGACACGTTATATTTAAAAAATAAGTAAATAAAAATAAGGGAAAACGATAACGGTGCTAAAGAATAGTCGAAAGAAATAAAAGAACGGTAAGCTTAAAGAATGAGAGAATATTGGGCAAGAAGAAAACTGCAAAGGTGAATATTGGAACTTGGTCTTTCAGAGACCAAAATCGAAAAGAAAACGTTAAGCCAAAATTCATTTTAAAATTTTAAACAAATAAAAAAGGAGCTCTGATTTTAGAAAACATTTATGTCTGCAAAGAAATCTAGCCAATTTTTTTTTTATTGTACGTTGTAGTCTGTTCAACTATCGAACAATACGCAAGCCCACCACACATGGGCCAATGAGATAAGGATGATAAGTATCATATGTAGTCTTGAACAGACTCAGGCTGACCTTTCCTGATACGTGTGATTAATTAAACCACAACTAAAGTACACCGTTATCCACTGTCTAGTATTCAAGTCCGTATAAGAGCAAGTAAGATTTTACTATGATTCTAACCTCAGATCTTCGAATTCAAAAATTAGCTATTAAACAACTGATTTTTAAGTAACTGATTTCCATCTACGAGTTAATGACTAGACAAGCTCATTGAACTTAGCCATATTATTAAAATCAAATCTTTATGAAAATCTGATACCTCATTTTTAGAGCTCTGATTAAGGTATTACTTTGACTGATCATAAATCACGAATCTGTAGCTGGATTTAAATTTTTTATTAACATCGCTTGTAATCCAATACGATTAAATTAATAACATCTTAAAATTTCAAATTTTTAAGCAATTTTTAACTTTCCTTCGTTGAGATATGAAATATATTGTTTGGTTTCATTTTGAATTCAGTATTATAAAATAGAAAATAAAGTGAAGCTATTATTGAAATTCTTTTAACAACATTTATTTTATTTTTTATTATTACCTAATAGGTGTGGAGAAAAATAGGTTCATTGTTGGTAGATATTTTTCGGGCCATTGTTATAACTGTAAGGAAACTGGCAAAATTACACAAATTAAAATAGTTATGTATAATTTATGAAGATTTGTCTTATTTCCGAGATATTTATTTTTAAACTCGATCTTGCAAAACTAAATAGATAAAAAATGACCAGCAGTAAAACTTGTAAAAGTGACACAGGTACTTGTATGGTGTCTTTTATACGTTGAAATTGATCCGGTAGAAAATAACGTAAGATCAGCAGCTATTATATTTCAACTGTGGCTGGACTAAAATTAAAATTTTTCTGGTATAAGTTTTCATGTACTGGCTGCTGAACAGATCACAACTTTCACTAACAAGCAGTTGTTGTACACGACTTTTCTGAAACCGATCTGGAACTATGGGGGTCAGCTTTCGGATACTACAAGCAGCAGCAAAATCGAAATACACAGCGATTCTAAAATAAACTAATGATGAGCATAACAGAAGCGCCTTGGTTTGGAAGAAACAGTGAAATACAGGAATATCTGAGTTTTACAGTATGCTCAAGAAGAAATACAGCGATTCGGTTCAAAGTACGGTATAAACTACGGCTATTAAAACAACTGCGTGAATTATTTAGCTATTAAACGCGTAGACAATAGTGAAGTCACTAGAAGGCTAAAACGACTCCACGTGTTGGACCTTGGTGATATTAAGTGGTTTGAGGTGGACCTGCGTCAACCTGGTGTTACCTATCGCAATTAAATTTCACTTGGTTCAGTTTTAGATATGATTTTTTCGTTATTAATTTTAGTTTTATTTTTTCTCTCAGTGTTTTAGTTTTTTTCTTATTTATTAATCCTTTGATTGGTTTTATTTTGTGTTGAGCCACCAATTCTCAGTCTCTGTCTTAACTTTTATGTTTTATGTGTGTACTTCCACAGAAGGTTCTGTGTAAAAATATTAATATTTTATCTTTGAGGAGCTTTATTGAAACCTCCCTGCACGTGATTGTACGCGATCATATTTAAATTTATAGTTTCTTGTAACCAAATGGTAATATGTAATATTTTAACCGATTGTAAATTTTTACTTCGACACAAGAACAAGAAAGTTTCCAGGTTTTTTAAAAAAACATTAACATTTCATCTTGCATAATTTTTTTTTTCAAAATATCAGTTCAAAATTTAAAAATAAAAGTATTAGTTAAAATTTTCTACTTATACCGGAAAGTAATATAATTCAAACTTTGTACAAATAAATTTACCGAGAAAGTTTAACAAATGACGTAAAAAATTGTTTTTATTTAATTTTTTTAGGTTTAATTAAAAAAAAAAAATCATTTATAAATATGAGTAAATAAATACTTCTAGAACATCTTTTTTTGATCTATTTTTAAGCTCTTTCATCAGTGGTTTTTCTACAGGACTGTATAAGATATTTCTATTCTGCAACAGAACGTCCAGTGTTTTGTTAGTAAAATTAAAATAGCACCTCAATCTTAAATATAGACAATATTTGTTCACTGCCGTTAAGATAAACTATTAGTTGATGTTCTGTATACATACTAAAGTTTACTTCCCTTATGTTACGTTAAAATGTTTTAATAATGTACAGCTAATTATTCTAAATAAAAAATAGACAATTTTTAAATTACAACTACCTAAAATATTAATTTTTTAATAATGAGTGTAAAATACAGTAACGTAATAAAATTTAAATAAATTATTTAATCTAATATCAAAGAAAGTTTTTACCATAAAGAAACATCTATATCACTTGTATACAGAGTACCAACTAGAGTAAAGAATGGATAGTGGAGGGGATGAATAAGAAGATGCCTGCTTCTCAAGGAAACACTGTTGCAATTTGCATATCTAAGTGCCACTGGACCCTTGCGAACACTGAATAATGTATAACAGACACTGCCCCAATCCTCTTCAAATAGATTCTATAAACACTTCACTGAATTTTAAATTCTTTATCGGTTAAAATATAAATTAAATACACGTTTTTCTTATTTATTTTCACAAGGTATTCGCTACTTTTTAATCTGAATAGAGTAATTTAATTATATTGTTTTCATTAAAAAAGTAAAAAAAAGTTCATTAAAAATGTTCTTTAACAAATAGAATATTTAAAAAAATTATGTAATAAAAGAAATTTTTAAAGATAAGTGAAACTTTCTTAATAAAAAACAAAAATTTTTAAAAAGACAAAAATATTTTTTCATTAGAAACTTTTATATGGAAGTACATTCCATTAATTTTGTTATATCTAAGCAAATATAGATATAATTTACCATTTCAAAAAAAAATATGATAGTAGTTCTGGGAACAGTAGATCTCTCTTATATTTTACTGAATTTAACAAATTAATCTTTAAAATGATATTGTATCAGTAAACGGAACATTTAAATTAAATAGAAGAGATCATTAATCTAGTTGTATTTTTAAAGTTTGGCTAATAATAAAAATAGCTTCACTACATTGGAAATACTCTAAGAACGTCTTCCAGGACACCAGACGTCACAAACTATGGTTGTCGGGAAGGAGTACACCTAATTTATAAACCGCATGCTGTATTTACCCTCTTAATTCACTAATCACAATAATCTTTTTTAGATGTCTGAAAATACAAAGCCCCTGAGGTTTCAAAAGGCACCGGAAAAATGTTTTTTCTCCAAGAGTTAGCAGTTCCTGTAATGAAGTGCAAATTGAAGTTGTCACTCTGGATGAATTATACTTGCATAATTGTTTTGGTACGCCGGTGTGTTTCAGAATTTTCCATTACGTTGTATTATTAGAGTAAGTCACGTCATTTTTTATTTCCCAAGTAAGATCGGAACGGGATAATTTTATTCTGCAGGTTGGCTGTGTCGTTTTCGGAAGTGACATATAAGTTATGTCTTGTCTAAAATCATCACGGTTATGGCACTGGAACATAACAGGAGTGAATTTTGTTGGTTTATCCAATATATTATTGGGACCAGTCCAAAAAAATATGGAGGTTTTAAAAATGTTTTTCTTTATACAATGAAAACTGAATTACCTGGTGTTTCGCTGGCTTACAGTCATTATCAATAGAAGAGCAAAAACTCATTAGAGAACGTCATTAAAATAAGAAAAGAAAATGCATAATACAAGTCTTTTCTTTTAAAAAATTATTTCTAATATTACTTTCTATTTTTATCTTTCCTCTTGAAATCTTACACTAAATATATTCTCTCAAAATGAATTTTCCGAAAGATGACGAAAGAAACCTCGTTTGCCGCTTGAGATTTCAAAAATGATTTTATGAAAGTAGCGTAAATTTTTACTTTGTCAATGTTCCATAAATATTTCCTCATTTGGTTAGAGCAGTTATGTCCAACCCGCGGCCTGTGGGCTCCACGCGGTCTAGTTGTTCCTTTTGTGGCCCTTATAGATACCTTTTCCCATTAAAAAATTTAATAAAAATTATAATATATTTTATACAATTAATTGAACGTCTATGTGTATTAGCTATGACTGCTTAACAGCGTAATACAGTTTTCATGGCTATCTTTATATTAAACTATTTACAACATTCACAGATGCCTCTTATAGTCGCAACCGGGACTCGGTCCTTTGTGCTTCGCCTCTAACGAGGACAAATATCTTGCACCGTGCAGACTTACGTCCACTCACTACCTGCGATGGATCAACGAATCGACCGGATTCCACATCAACGGCCGCAGCGAGATACGAACTGCGGGTCTTCGACTTGGGTAAACCAAAGCCTCGCACAGGCTGCCCTGATTCATCGGCACTGAGTGGAAAATCATGGGACGATCCATCTCCCACCGGCTCCTCGCCACTCCTAAGGACGAAATGACAACCCCCTACCACATTCAGTGTCCTCGAGATAAGAAATAATAACAGTCCAAGTACAAAAATGTTAAAGTCCAAAAGTAACCAAAAAAAAAAATTTCAAATTCCGGAAAGAATATAAAAAACGAAGCCGAACTCAATCCAGGTAAATGTTAACGGACCCGAAAATGTAAAAAAAAATCCACTATACGCTATATAACGAAAAATTGTCCACATCTCACCGTTGTTATGGTCAATAGTCAGTCCCTAGACACGGAGAACTCCAGATTAAAAAGGTAATTTAAACTAAAGAACTCAACGAAACATAAAAGAACACAACAAAATGGAAAAAAGAATCGGAAAACAAAATAACACATGAACAGGAACAAGAACAAAACGAATAAATAAACAATAAAACTGATTCAAGTCAGGTGAAGAGGTTAAGTACGTCCGTTCGCGTCAGACACAAAACTCGGGTGGTTAACGCGTCTTCCCAAATCAGCTGATTTGGAAGTCGAGAGTTACAGCGTTCAAGTCCTAGTAAAGCCAGATACCGGTATTCTTTGGTGGTTGGGTTTCAATTAACCACACATCTCAGGAATGGTCGAACTGAGAATGTACAAGACTACACTTCATTTACACTCATACATATCATCCTCATTCATCCTCTGAAGAATTATCTAAACGGTAGTTACCGGAGGCTAAACAGGGAAAAGAAAGTTTAAGACACAAAACTCGAACTAAGTTTTTTTTAACTTATGACGCTAAAGATACACACTGTAAAAATTTTTATTTTTAAAATATAATTTAAAAATAAAATACATACGTATTAAATAAAAATTACGCTAGAAATAAAATATAAATAAGTTCAGTTAGATTTAGGGAATTTTATTAACAAAAAAAAAACCAATTATAAAAAAATATTATGGTAAATTAAAAACAAAAACTGTTTGATTTTTTGAAAAATACTGTTTATTACACTGAAAACTGTATAATAAAATTATAAGTTAAACAATTTACTTATAAGAGGCGGCCGCCCTTTTTTATTGTATTGCGGCTCACTTCACATTCCTGTTATTTCATTGACCCGGTAATGATTTTGGGATGGATAAAGCTGGATTTGAAGATGCTAAACTATTAAAATAAAAAATATATTTTCGAAAAAACGAAGTTCAAAAATCGTTCAAAATTGTAAAAAAATATTATAAATAATTCTGTAATATTTTATATTTTGTAATTTTCTACGTTGAAAATTTTTGTTAAAATGCAACCAATGCGTGTAAATTAAAAATACTTTTTAAAAGGGATAGGTCAAATATTTTAAAATTAAAAATAGGCCTTGAGTGAGAAAATATTAAAATCATTTTTTTTTCTTGATGGAGATAACTACTTTTACGTGAAGAAGTAACACGTAATAGACACCTAAGATTACAATTGTGTAGATTGTTATGCCAGATAAACCAGGTTTTATTATTCGTGTGTAATGTAATGAAAACGCTGATTAATCCAGATACTGAACAAACAATGTCAGAAGAAAGTAACTTTCATAATGGGTTTAGGCCTCATTTTTTATGAAAAGCACTGATGAGATGCAATGATTACTATGCAATTTCAGAACTTAAATAAATCAGATATGCATAATTTTAAATGCAGAAAGTAAATAATATTTAAACGTTATTTCACTATACTAAAGATGCTCGCCTGCTAGTGGTTTGGTTAAATATATCTCGAGAAGAAATTTTCCGATTATTGTAAATGAAAAAAAAAAAAAAAAAACTTCTAAATTTCATACTGCTAACTCTTACCACTTAAGTATGTAACTTAAAATATTAACAAAAGAAATGGCTATAAAATACGTTATGTTAGCGGTTTTAATCCTTATCTTTCATCCAATAATGAGCTAACCTGACTAAATTTAGCCTGAAATATTTCTTTAAGACACTAATACGATGAATTATTTACATCGGCCCTGCGGTTCCTGACTTCAAGTAAGAAATACAGAACAAATACGTGGATATCCTGCTTTAAATATATTAGGTGAAGGGTGCGTGAGATCTATTATAATAAAAAAAAAAAGCCACAAGCTCTTAATATCAATATAGGAACCCCTGATACATGCTTTGATGTATAAAGGGTTAGATATGAACTTTTCTTTCACGATAGGTTATATAATGATTAATGAATTTGAGAGATTAAGCTGTATGCGATGTTTTTAATGAGAAAGAATGTCAGAGAGGGGATGTTTATATATGTTTGGGGGTGTCCGATAATCTACACCGGGTAGTGGATACATGGACGTAACACACGTTAGTAGCCAATAGTAGAGAGCGCAAAGCGGTACACAGTACAGTAGGTCGATAGGTGGCTACGAGGTGTCCAGATGCAATATTAGATCGCTTTGTTCACGGTAACCGGTAATTGAAACACACAATTTCAGTTCAGTTCAGTTCTACCAACCTACTAGTTGTATTATCAAACAGGCTGTTTAATTAACGTTTCCATACCCCGGCTATCATTCTCTAAGCCTATTGTCCTTCAAATGCTTGGTTTGACTGCCTATCCGCTCTAAACCACCGGTTCAAGTCCACGTTGTCGTTAAAAACATGAACAATTCACATAAATCTTTTACAATTGCCTATTTATAAACCCGAAACTGAAACGCTCTGTAAAATTGATTTTAAATCGTTTAATTGGATTAACTTGTCTTTTTCATTAACATATTTCATTTACTTCAAGATATTACAATTTAACACAAGTTATATTCAACAAGAGAGGCACAATTATTTTTAAAACTTTACATTTTTATTATTATTCAATTTGGAGACCTAATTTCTACTTTATATGTTTTATTTTTACAACAAAAAAGAAAAATCTATCTCGCATATTTTTGTGTTGCTTGCAAAATAATTTAATTAACCGAGTAAAGCTTCACCATCAGTTATTATATTTATGTGTTAATTCTTTTCGTAAATTATAAAACGCATTAAAATAAATAGCGTTACATGGATTTTTTAATAGAAAATGTCGCGCTAAAGTCGTTGTTTCATACGATCTGCTTCCCCGTAATCTTAAAAGTCTATTTTCTGTTTTGCTAAAACGACTCGATCTACAATAAAATGAATAATTTTACATGATAATTTGGTTGTAGCGTAAAAAATATAGTTTTATAATCAGACAAAAATTAGAAACGGATTATGAAAAAAGGAAGTAATTAGTTTTCGGAGTCAACAGTCAGTTAAAATGTTATTCTTCATTCCTTTCTGTTCTGTAATAATTTTTTCCTCTACATATTTACTATATCCTATATTCTCAATTACCTGTTATATATACTAACCTTTTCCATCTACTTAGTTTTTATCTACTTCGCAACCGTCTGAGATGCCAATTTTATTACTAATATAGGTATAAAGTAGAAAAAAAGTCACATTATACAGAATTTTGATCAAGAAATTTTATTTTTGAATCTTGTAACTTAACTTCTTTTATAAGAATAAAATTTTCCCACAAACTAATAGAAAATTATATATTTTTCCCCCATCTAATAATACAAAATATTTATTCTCCAGTTTTTACAAAATATAATTGGCTATAATAAAACTAAACAGACCAATAAAATTGTTTGAATTCATCATTCATAAATTTGACGCTAACCGACCGAGATAAGCGCGATCTGAATTGAGCCAATTCGTATTTCTAGTTAGATTTCTTATCATTATTTTTCTTTATTCCATCAAATATGAAAAAAAAATTTAAATATATTATTTTTTAAAGAAAATTAAAGAATGTTACAATTTTTTTTATTAGTAAATTTCTGGCTAATTTTAGGAATTTAGGAGATGAATCAAGTTTTTATTTTTATTCACGAAAGCCGACTGTTCAATCACAGAAATAAAACTTTGAAAATTATATTTTCCCTATCGACAATAAGAACATATTTCCATATTATGAAATTCCGGAAAATTGAAAAAAGAAAAGAAACATTACAAAAATCATCGTGAAAGACAGAATTAGAATATGAGAAATGCAAGAAAAACGCTGGAATAAGGAATGTTAAATGCGATACATAATCGGGCACAAAAAAATTATGACGAGTTAATGCTAACTAGCTGATTGATAGTGAGGATAAAATGGACTAGACATATCGTAATGGATTTTGTTTCACTATTTATTACATGTCAAAGCTACAAAATAATCATTTTCGTGTAAACATTGATACAATAAAAAAATTAATTAAATAACGTGTTACAAACATATTCAATAGCTTATAAAGATAAGCAAAAAACTATATATATATATAGTTTTAAAACATTCAAACTTTACTTAAAAATTAATAAAAAACACAGTATTCTACGATAAATTTTCACAAGATAGGATTCAAGAAAATTATCAGTTTTCAAACGTACAAAACTTCAGTAGTCAACTCATAGGAGTTCTGAATACAAGGAATGGAAAACTCGATTTAAATTGCTGTTCATTTTTTGTCGCAATGAGTTTTAAATATGAAATGAAATAAAATTTTTATATGAAAAATTATAAATTATATTAAAAAAAAAAGTTGTTTTGAGTATTTATTTTAACAGTTTAGCAAGAAAATGAGAAAATCATTTCATAGTATACAAAATTCATTGTCAGCAACTAGACATGAAGTCCATTATATATTTATTGTTCTCCTCTGTATAAGCAGAATAAGTAATCCAGTAAATTAGTAGAAGATTCAATAGACCAGACATGTTTTTATTGTAATTTTTGAATTTTTATTTTAATGTTAATTGTAAAACAAGAAGCTTTTAGTTACGAAAATGGGTGGAAAATAAAACTTTACAATTCTTGTGAAAGAACTTTAATAATGTTGGCAAAAAGTGTGAAATTATTCACGATTTATAAAATACCAAATCTGCTGCCACCGGTTTTGTATCTCAATCTCTTTTATTTGAATTTTAAGACATATTTCTGAAAACTTATAGTTAAATTCATCTGAAATAATTTATAAACATATCATTCGTAAATTGCGAAATAATATACGATAACTCACGTCAGCCAGTCACCAGTGGAAAACAAATTAGTCGCCTGGTTTTATTTTCTGATTTTAATATTTTATACAACCCACCGGGTTGATGTAGTGATAAAACTAGTTGGTAAATCAGCTTTCGAAGTTGAGAGTTGTAAGGTTCAAATCCTAATAAAGTTAATTGCTTTTATTCGGATTTGGATACTAAATCGTGGACACCGGTGTTGGGTTTAAATTAATCACAAATCTCAGGAATACTCACCCTGAGTCTGCTGACGACTACGCCTCATTAAATGAGGCGGAGTTAGTACACAGATATTGATTAGTCGCTAATGACTTTAATTGTTGACGCGACTACAAAAAAAAGAAGTAATATTTTATTACTTCAATGTCCATTGAATAAAAATACATTTCCTTTTTTTTTCAAAAAAATGTGTTGAAAAACGAATTACAAAAGCTTGCTCTAAAAAATTATGAAATACAATAAATAAGGAAAAGTGTTATTAATTAGTTTCAGTACTTTTTAAAAATAAAAAATAAAAATGTATTTTATGTTAAATCAAATTCCTTCCAAATATTACCTACGACTTTGGATGCTATCGCATCGTACACCACGTAGAAAAGTGAAATGTAGTTTTAAAATGGTTTCACATTAAATAAAATTAATAAATTCCTATAAACAATATACTGAACTTTAGTGAAGCAGTTTTACTCTCTAGACTTACAATGAGATTATGGCAACGAGCCTGACTGTATTCAGAATCTACACTGGTAATCTGGTGGTCGTATCAGGGACCAACGTTAAAAATCGTATTGTTATTTCTTAATTATTCACCTAAACTTCAAAATGGTTTTTAATGGCCATTCATAAAAACAATAATGTTGCTTGCATTTTTGGCAAGAATAAAATGAATAAGAGAAATGTAATACTAGATTACTATTTTGTCGATTCTGAACGCCACTGATTGGTAAGCGCAATTTTGATTACGTCACCATCATGACCGGTAATCGTTTAAAATTCTACTGGTTGAGTGAATTTTGCTACAGAAAAATTTATGTCTAAAACTAGGCGTATCTTTGTTGTTGTCCAACGTACATATATAAATAATAATTTCTATAAATCTTACTGATTTATTCAATTTTATCAGATACTATAATATTTGGTAAGATTTCGAGAATAGTTATTGAATTTACGTAAAGAAGCTTACGCGATTCAAGAGACTGCAGATTTTATAGTTAGTCGTAGAGTCAACGTTTTGTTTATTGTGAATTAAGTTTTTTGTTATTTATTAAAAATTTCTGAACTAAGAAGTTACACTGATTTTTAACTTTTTTTTTGTAAATTTCTTTCTCCCTCTTATTTATAACTGAAACTAGAAGAATTTTTTAAACTATGTTACCTAGCCTATCCAAATTCAGGTGGCTGATTATCGTATACCTATTTTGAATTATCAGTAGAAATTTCTGTAATCGTTTTTTTCCGGTTAAATTACGGCCTCTCATTTCCTTTAAATAATGTGAAAGGAATTTATTGTTTTGGCTGGAGAGAAAAGGTGTAAGTAAATCTATCGTTAGACTCAGCGCGGAATATCGAAATCTTTAATATTTTTTTCAAATTTCTTAGATTAGAGAAAAAAATAATTTTCTGTTTACTCATTACATCGCCTTCTTTTTATCCCTGGCTCCCGGAACCAGATCCCCAATTAAGCATGAACACGGTTCCGGGAGGTGCCTTTGCCTCTAGCCGCCAGACGAGGGAAACGCCAGGCTTTGTTATGCCGTTCTCGACCTCCATCACCCAGCAACTGGGACTCGATGCTTTGTGCTTCGCCTCTAACGGGGACACCCCCGCAGGGACGGCCCCGCCGGGACTCAGTCTTTTAGCTCAGGGGCTCGAGAATCTCCAAACTTCATCACCACTGCAAGCACGGGCGAAAGGCAGCTCCTATCGGAACTGTCCCTGACCTCCTTGCTTTCCGATATTTCATTTGCAGTATTTCCGACACAAAACCCGTCACAGTGTCGAAGTTCACCTAACTGCGTAATATTGTTCCAACGACGGTCCCCACCTCGAGATGCCCAGTTACGGCAGTACTGTCGTGGCGGCCCTCGTCCCACCGCAGGCACTGGAATATCACGTGTTCCGGCGTGTCTAATTCCAGACAATAGGGGCAGAAGGGGTCTTCAGCTCTTCTTCGTCCACACAGGTACGAACGAAAGACCCCATGGCCGGTCAGGAATTGTGTCAGCCCGAATCCCAGTTCGCCAAACAATTACAACACCTTACGTATAGAAAAGTCTACTCCTGCACAACGGTGTTAAAGATGAACGATACAAAAATATGTATAGAAATAGATACTTGTCGATTTCCAGCATCAATTATAAATATTACCTTACACCAAATATCTGGATGGTATTGTTAAATTTTAATTGTGGTTGAATTTAGGAGATTTTGCAATTATTTTCAGTAATCCTGAAAATCAAATACGGATATCCGTGTATTACGGATAATCAAATATCTAAGCATACCATTGTATTACACTTCAAAGTGCCTTTTAAAGAAACGTTAGGTCTTGATACGCTATAATAGATTTCCAATGAACAAGAAAATTTAAGTGCGATTATTACCGTCCATAATATGTATTTTACAGGTACCACCTGCATGATATTGGGTGTAGTGGCACGTAACCAACAAAGGACCTTCTGAAACCTAGTTAACTGTATTTAAAATATTTTTATTTTATAATTTCAACTTCACATTCAGATATCAATTTAAAGTTTAAGGAATTCATTGTTTTAGTGTAGAAAGAAGTCGTTTAAATTATATAGATAAATTAAGAAAAACGTTTTTCATATTTTAGGTGGAAATGACAAAAATGGTGTCATTATACTTGTATTTACACATAATTTTCCACGTAACTTGATATATAACCTGGTAGCTAAACATTTCGTTGTATCATAACACCACTTTACATAATCAATACGCTTATTCTGTATAATTTGCAGAAAATATATAACAATAGTAAAATTCCGTCGCCCAATCAAATTTCCTGACTTTATTTTTTGTAAACGTGATAATTATCTAAAAAAATGCCTAACCTGATGGTTTTCGAACCTTCGATTTTCCAGCTGAAAAGCTAAGACGCTACTTCTTTGGTGCACGATTAAAAGTAAAGTGTTTTGATTTCTCATTAGTGATTTTTGTTTTTTATTATTTTTTTTTTTAAATAAAAAATAACAATTTTTTTCATTATTAATAAAGATACTGCCGTAAGAATTTTTGTTTATTTATTATTTGTAATTATTGTAGACTACAAATATATGAATTTCAGTCAAAACTAATAAATATTAGACCTCACACTTGATATATACATCACTAAAAACAACAAGAATAGTCTTTTTTTTGAAAACCAAGAGCTTATTTCACAGGTAAGAAATAGGACAACAAAAAGGAAAAAAAAGTAATAAGGTATAAGTGAAATAAAAAAAGAGCCGATTTACTGAATAAAACTAATAATATGAACTTTTAAAAATGGAGAAAAAATGAAGAGGTAGTATGGTGGAGAAAAGTGATAAAAACTCAAGTCAATTATAAATAATTCACAGTAAAAGAAATGTTGCAACACAGTAAGGTACAATACTTGAAAGTTTTTTTTTTTTGAAAAAAAAGAAAGGAAGATCTGAAGTAATGTCTAGTTCACTTCAATGGTCGCGGACAAAAAGCTTGTTCTAAAGAAATCCATGATTTTCCTTCACCACATAGTAGTAGTCAACTGAAGACCTTACATATAATATTGATTTCTATTTCCTTTCACCTTCATTATCCGCGTAGAGTTTACCTGTTTTTAAAAATTTATCTCCCTACCCTTTGTAACATATCCTTTCATAAAATATCTCCTATAATACTTACCTTTATATGTACTTGCAACTCTACTAAGAAATTTTATCATTTTCTTCTAGTATTATAAAAAATAATGTAGATAAAAGATTTTCTAACTTTGTAAGTAAAAATGAGAAGATATTACTCAACATAGTTTCTCACTTTCATTTCTCCTTGCCTAGTTAAAATTGAACCTAAGGTAATTTTAATTTCCTTTTTAATTGTACTCATTTAGGCTGTATGTCATCCAATCCATAAACAATAAATAATAATTATTTTTATAATAAGTAAATCATTAAAGACAAAATATATATCAATGAGTTATATTCTGTGAACCCCATAATGGAAAAAATTGATCGTTGCAAGATATTAAAATATTTTTCTTAAGAGTTATTAATTATATGGAGTTTTAATTTATTTGAAGAAAACCTGTAGCAATTATGAACAGAAAATATTCAGTTTTATGCCTTTTTTCCTGGCAATGTAGTTTTAATGCTCCATACCTTTATTAAAAAATATTATTTATAAATATATAGAATGCCCGGGCTGTAGGTACCGAACAGTAACGGTCTATATTTAGTAAATAATTCGTCATAATCTTTTAAATGTAGGTTCAATCGATGGAAATACCTCCAAGATTTGTTCTGTATACTCTCAAAATCAGCGGTGTATGCACGCACAAGCAAACCTACCAATTGTTGTCAGTAATAGTCAGCCGAGATGTGAACTTCTGCAACAAAAGGTCAGTTTGTGCTTTAGTTAGCGGAGTTTCAATCAGTTACTCGTGTTCAATGGCGTGTATGAAATGAATGGAATATCGTCGTCGATCTTCCAACATCCAAGCCTATTCATCAGTAGGATACATTTTTAAGAGAGACTGGAAGGTTGGTTTTACAAACTGGAATCATTCAAAGTTTCAGTTAGTGACGAGACTGTGGATCGTGTACGTGATGAATTCATTGCCAGTCCTGGAAATTAATTTAGTCGGGTTAGTTACGAACTGCAAATTCCTCGTTCCACTGTTCATGACATTGTTTATAAGCGACTCCATTTGCGAACGTACAAGTTGCAACTCCTTCTTCACATTCAAACCAAACGATCGCCGCCTACGATATCACCTTGCTGCAGAGGTAATGTATCGTATCAAAAAACAATCCTAATTATCTTGATACGTTGTTATTTAGTGCTGATGCAATCTTTCATTCGTGCGGGAAAGTTAAAAGTCAAAATTGTTGAATTTTGGGTACTGAGAACCCCCATACAGTAATCGAAATTGAAATGGACACACCGAAAGTCAATGTCAGTTGCGTAATCGGTTCGTTTTTTTTGGAGCCCACTGTGACAGAAAACACGTATCTCGTAATGAGAACTCTGCTGCTCCTCAGGTTCCTGCAGGCTTCAGTTTCCAACGAGATGGTGCCCCACCACATTTTCATCGATATGTTACCATGTTGTTGAACAACACTTTCTCCGGATGTTGGATAGGACGAGGTGGTTCAACTGTACGAGCAACTAGATCTCCATATATCCCTCTGAAATTTTTGCTTAGGGATTTATTAAAAGTTGTGTGTACCATAGAAAGGTTCAAGATTTGGACGATTTAAAACAGAGGTTCGTTGAATCTGTTGGTCAAATAAAGCCGCAGATGCTCCTAACACCTGGCAAGAATTTGATTGCCGTTTAGACGTCTGTCGAACTACAAAAGATGCACACATTGAATCTGACTATCCTACATTACAACTTGGCAAGTTGATGCGTTTATTAAAAGAAAAATTAAATTATATTAACTGGTTCTCTTAATATAAGCTGTTACTTTTGGATACCTTTAGTCCGGACACACTATTTAACTCTAGAGTTTACCTATTCATTAAAAGTTAAAAAATAATAAGTAAACTTTAATACTTCCGGTTCTCATTAATGATACAAAAACGTTTGTAGTAAAACCATTAATTATTGTTTGGTTACAGAAGATGAGAATTGCTGACAGTTCATGTAGGTTATGTAAGACTCGTGAGTATGATCCTGTGACAATACTTTAATTTATCTAGCTATATGGATTTTATGAAGAGTGTATTCGAATATACAATTATGGAAGAACGGATGCTAGCTAGAAATAAGGTTCAATGTCTACATAAACCTTCATACTTAGGCATATTTCATACGTAATATTTTTGAAGTGTCACGTTATTTACGGGCATATTTATGATGTTTGCAGCATAGTATTTCGGCCATAAATACACCAGTATTTTGGTATTTATGGTGCCCGCTGGTATTTTATGTGGACGTTACTGTTGTTTCTGCGAAACTACGAGGGTAAGTCAATTATAATCAGCAATATACTTATAAATTTTATTGTAATACAAATAGGAAACTTACATGTGCATCATTTTTCAACATAGTCCCCTTGCATTTCAACGCACTTGGTCCATTGTTGTACAAGCTTCCTGATGCCCTCATAAAATAAGGTTTTCGGTTGAGCGCGAGCCAGGAATGCACCACTTCTTTCACTGTTTCGTCCGAGGTAAATCGATGGCCCATTAATGCCTCTTTGAGTGGACCAAACAAGTGGTAATCAGAAGGGGCAAGATCAGGATTATACACCTTTCGACAGCAGTCCTCGGCGTTTGCTTCGAATTGCAGGCTTCAGTTTGGCAGTAAGCATCTCACTGTAATGCGCACTGTTTATTGTCGTGCCCCTTTCTTCATAATGTTCCCATACTGGGCCTTGTGATTCCCAAAAACCGTAAGCATCAGTTTTCCTGCGGACGCTTGGGTCTTGAACTTTTTTTTGCAGAGCGAATTTGGATGTTTCCATTTCATACTCTGCCGTTTACTTTCCTGCTCGTAATGATGGATCAGTGTTTCGTTACCGGTGATGATTCTGTCTAAGATGTCCCGTTCATTACTATAGTGATCCAAATGGTTTTGGCAGATGTCCAAGCGCGTTTGTTTATGCAACTGTGTAAGTTGTTTTGGGACCCATCTTGCACAGACTTTATGAAACCCAAGTCTGTTATGGATGATTTCGTAGACAGAACCGTGACTAATTTGCAGACGATGTGCCACTTCATCAATAATTAGTCGCCTCTGTCTAAGAAAACCACGTCACGTGCACGCTCAATGTTTTCCTCATTTGTGGCGGTAAACGGTCGTCCGGCTCCTTCGTCGTGCGTAACACTTGTACGACCGTTTTTCAATTTTTCAATCCATTCGTAGACACTACGTTGCGGCAACACTGTTCCCGTACTGTACCGAAAGTCTTCGATGAATTTCGGCCTCTGATACATCTTCCGACTACAAAAAACGGATCACTGAACATTGCTTTTCTTTGGTGCAAACAGAAAGCGGAGCAGCCATGGTTAACTGCAGGCAGCGATAATGGAACTAACCTAGCAGCACATCAAACCTGCACAGACATAACAACAGTTAAACCACGCATGCTTCATCTACGCTACACAACAGTACTACCAACATAAACAAGAATATAACTAAATTGCGGATAATAATTGACTTACCCTCGTAAAACGAACTATTCACTGGAAATAAAACTAATGTTTGTATAAAATGTTGGGGAAAACAAGTTAAATTATTAGCCTGTTAATGTTCACGACTCATTTTACCATTATATTGCTAAACATCTTGTGTTTTGCCTTTAAAAACAACAGTTTCATTTTTCCTCAACCCATTGGCTGCAGGATGTTTCAGTTGACAAAAGCAAACACCATAAATCATTTTATCAAGATTTGAAAGTTCCATGACTCTTTTATTCTGCACTTTAATATTACAGTACTTTCATGAATAGGTTTTATTTTTAGTTTTTAAAACTGTTCAATCCTAGCAGTTAGCTTATAGCGTATTTAATATTCATAACACAACAGTTTGCTCGGCAAATGACCTATTCTCAGCAAACGGATAAAAGTTTAATTTTCTCTATTTCTGTTGACTTAACGTTCGTTAAACTGAACTAAAAGCTATGTTAGATGATTTCAGCTCTATTCGGTGCGCTATTACAGCTTGACGGAAACAGAAACAGTTAATATTTTAGAAACAGTTACTCAAGAGTGTATTTTCCGATATATCATTAACTGGTTTCCAAATAGAAAAGAATGTCAGATCTAATTGGTAGGAAAGAATTAATTTACTTTTTGTTTCTATTACTGAGATTCGATTGAAAATCTGGTTGACTCTCAACTTCATCCACCCTTGATCTTCTCGCCATGCAGCAATAAATTAATCAAGGAGTACTATGTTATATGATTATGTAAAGCTACTTTCATTTTTTACGCTTTATTTTTTTAATAATAACGATCTTCATTTTTGAAATAGAAAAAATTTACTAAAATATAAAGACTTTTTAAAAAATAAAAGTCCGTTTCCTTGAAATTGTTAAAAAAGATAAAACTTCAAAACCGGTTTACATTTCGGAACGAATCATCTTCATCTCCATAAAAAAAAAAAGGATAGTGCATGAGTTTTTTTGTTTCTTGTATGTGCTCACATTTTTATTTTAGCTGCTATTGGAGCAGAGCGGACTAATGGTGGTGCGCCGCGGGGCTGTGCGCACAGCACGAACGATTCATTCGTTCGAACGATTTGTACTTCTTGATACGAACGATTTTTCTAAAATTATATTTGTGTTTTGGGAATAAAAAAGGAAAACATTGGGGTTAGAGCTGTTTTAAAAAATCATATCTTAAGAAACAATTAAAAATGTTCAGAATTTTGAAGCTTTCGTTGTTGTTAGTACGCTAAATTCATGAACGTTATTTAGTTACAATTGGCAAAAACATTTAAAAAAAGATTAAAAAAAGATTAATTATTATTTAATTAATTAATTAATTATTATTATTTATTATTAATTTATTAAAATAATAAATAATTTATTATTAATTAATTAAAAAGATTAAAAAAAGATTAAAAAGAAAAAGAACTTTGTAACATTTTCGTAGCGGTAACATTTTTTCTATATTACATAAATACACTTCGAATAATATTCATAATTAATTAATACACTTAAAACTGCTAGGAATAAAATTTAAGTTGTATTTTCATAAACACTAAACAAATTATTATTTTATTAAAACAAATATGTTGGCAATCAAGAACATCTCCCATTCCTGTCGTTGAAGTAACCCATCAAAAAAGGTTATTAAATTTTTTAAAGGTTAAAAAGCTTCAATTTTGTAGCTGATAGAATGATGAGCGTTAAAGAAAAAGAATAATCAATAATTTTAAAAATATAAGTATTATAGACTTATTTCAATATTACCGTTGAAGATTCAGTTGAGTTTTTTTCTATATAAAATCCCTTCATTTGAAATAGTAGATCGTATACATTAAAGTATAGAATAGTTTTCTTATTATTTATATAATATGATAAAGTTTCTTAAAATCTTAATATTTTTGAGTTTGTTATTACGCAACTCTTTATATTTAATTACCCGGGAAACAGAGAGAGAAGAAAGACAGAGAAAGATTGAGAGAGAGAAACCTACAAATACTTCTACGCAATATACTACGAGTATAATGCCTTAAAAAGAAAATTGAGCCAACAAGGTAATTAAAACTTTTATTTTCTATAAAAAATATATATATAATCAATTTATAACGGGATATAATACAAAGAAAGGAGTAAAGGAATAGATTTAGCGCCAATTAGCGAAATTAAAACAGCTGAATTTAGTTAAAATTTAAAATAAAAAACCTACATAATTCACTAAAATTGAACGATTCCAAATGCTTTATATAATATACTAAAGGAGGACATTTTACCGGCTTTCTGTGCCCTATTTAACCGTCTAATGACTGTTTTTTAACTGTTAGCTGTACAAAATGCTGCGTTTGAGATACTTAATCGATAAAATTTGGACTTTTAAAGATTACGCCCTCATAATTCATACATACTTGTAATGTTATGAATAACGTACGATTATGATATCAGGTAAATGAAATACTTTTTTTTATTGATGAAGGATTTTTTACACGTTTCAGATTATAAAATAAATAAAG